>NC_044988.1:19759403-20027563 GCF_008728515.1 Papio anubis | reverse complement strand
TTCTCTTTTTTGTATCTCTGCCGGAGACTTTGGTATGTAGCAGAGGATGATGTTGGCCTCATAAAAGTAGGTTAGAGAGGATTCCCTCTTTTCTATTGATTGGAATAGTTTCAGAAGATGGAAGTACCAACTCCTCCCTTGCTTGTACCTCTGGTAGAATTCAGCTATGAATCCATCTGGTCTGGGCTTTTTTTTTTGGTAGGCTATTAATTGTTGCCTCCAATTTCCAGAATACTATTGGTCTATTCAGGATTCCAACTTCTTCCTGGATTTTAGTCTTGGAAGAGTGTAAGTGTCAGGAAATTATCCATTCTTCTAGATTTTCCAGTTTATTTGCGTAGAAGTGTTTATAGTATTATGATGGTAGTTTGTATTTTCTGTGGGGTCGGTGGTGATATCCCTTTATCATTTTTAATTCGTCAATTTGATTCTTCTCGTTTCCTTCTTTATTTTCGTCTTGCCTAGTGGTCTGTCAATTTTGTTGATCTTTTTCAAAAATAACTCCTGGATTCATTGTTATTGATGATTTTTTGGAGGGTTTTTGTGTCTCTATCTCCTTCAGTTCTGCTCTGATCTTAGTTATTTCTGGCCTTCTGCTGGCTTTCGAGATGTGTTTGCTCTTCTTCTCTAATTCTTTTTAATTCTGCGATGTTGATGTCAATTTTTAGATCTTTCATAGCTGCTCTTGTGGGTTTGGTGCTATAGAGTTCCTCTGCACTTGGCTGGTATGTCCCAGAATTCTAGTATATTTATATCTTTGTTCTCATTGGTAGAGACATCTTTATTTCTGTCTTCGCCGTTATGTGTACCCGGTAGTCATTCTCAGGAGCAGGTTATTTCAGTTTCCACATGTAGTTGGCGGTTTGATTGAGTTTCAGTCCTGGAGTTCTAGTTTGATTGCACTGTAGTCTGAGAGACAGTTTTATAATGAGTTCTATTTCTTAAATGCGTTTGCTGAGGTGCTTTGCTTCCAGTGCGTGTAGTGATTTGGAATAAATTACAATGAGTATAGCAACATGATTTATAATCTTTGCATTATATCCCAGTATTATTAGGATGACTGGGTCCTACTAGTATTTCTAGTTCTAGATCATGAGAATTGCCATACTATTTTTCACAATGGTTAGACTGGTTTTGATCCCGCAGCAGTGTAGGAAATGTTCCTGTTTCTTACGTCACTCTCCAGCATCTGTTATTTTTTCTGGCTTTTTTGTGGTCGCCATTCTAACTGGTGTGAGGATATGGTATCTCATTGTAGTTTTATTTTACGTCCTGATGGCCAGTGATGATAGGCATTTCTTTGTGTGTCTCTGTTGGCTGTATGAATGTCTTCTTTTGAAATGTCTGTTCATGTCCTTTGCCTACTTTTATTAAGTCGTTTGTTTTTCTTGTAAATTTGTTTGAGTTCTTTGTAGGTTCTGGATATTAGCCCTTTGTCAGATGAGTAGATTGCAAAAATTTTCTCCCATTCTGTAGGTTGCCTGTTCACTCTGATGGTAGCTCATTTTGCTGTGCAGAAGCTCTTTAGTTTAATTAGATCCCATTTGTCTTTTTGGCTTTAGTTGCCATTGCTTTTGGTGTTTTAGACATGAAGTCCTTGCCCATGCCTATGTCCTGAATGGTATTACCTAGGTTTTATTCTAGGGTTTTTATGGTATTAGGTCTAACATTTAAGTCTCTAATCCATCTTGAATTAATTTTCGTATAAGGAGTAAGGAAAAGATCCAGCTTCAGCTTTCTACTTATGGCTAGCCAATTTTCCCAGCACCATTTATTAAATAGGGAATCCTTTCCCCATTTCTTGTTTTTCTCAGGTTTGTCAAAGATCAGATGGCTGTAGATGTGTGGTATTATTTCTGAGGGCTGTGTTCTGTTCCATTGGTCTGTATCTCTGTTTTGGTACCAGTAGCATGCTGTTTTGGTTACTGTAGCCTTGTAGTATAGTTTGAAGTCAGGTAGCGTGATGCCTCCAGCTTTGCTCTTTTGGCTTAGGATTGTCTTGGCAATGCAGGCTCTTTTTTGGTTCCATATGAACTTTAAAGCAGTTTTTTTCCAATTCTGTGAAGAAAGTCATTGGTAGCTTAATGGGGATGGCATTGAATCTATAAATTACCTTGGGCAGTATGGCCATTTTCACAATATTGATTCTTCCTATCCATGAGCATGGTATGTTCTTCCATTTGTTTGTGTCCTTTTTTATTTCACTGAGCAGTGGTTTGTAGTTCTCCTTGAAGAGGTCCTTTATATCCCTTGTAAGTTGGATTCCTAGGTATTTTATTCTTTGAAGCTATTGTGAATGGGAGTTCATTCATGATTTGGCTCTCTGTTTGTCTGTTACTGGTGTATAAGAATGCTTGTGATTTTTTAATTATTATTATTATACTTTAAGTTCTAGGGTACATGTGCATAACGTGCAGGTTTGTTACATATGTATACTTGTGCCATGTTGGTGTGCTGCACCCATCAACTCGTCAGCACCCATCAACTCATCATTTACGTCAGGTATAACTCCCAATGCAATCCCTCCCCCCTCCCCCCTCCCCATGATAGGCCCCGGTGTGTGATGTTCCCCTTCCCGAGTCCAAGTGATCTCATTGTTCAGTTCCCACCTATGAGTGAGAACATGCGGTGTTTGGTTTTCTTTCTTGCGATAGTTTGCTAAGAATGATGGTTTCCAGCTGCATCCATGTCCCTACAAAGGACACAAACTCATCCTTTTTTATGGCTGCATAGTATTCCATGGTGTATATGTGCCACATTTTCTTAATCCAGTCTGTCACTGATGGACATTTGGGTTGATTCCAAGTCTTTGCTATTGCGAATAGTGCCGCAATAAACATACGTGTCCATGTGTCTTTATAGCAGCATGATTTATAATCCTTTGGGTATATACCCAGTAATGGGATGGCTGGATCATATGGTACATCTAGTTCTAGATCTTTGAGGAATCGCCATACTGTTTTCCATAATGGTTGAACTAGTTTACAATCCCACCAACAGTGTAAAAGTGTTCCTATTTCTCCACATCCTCTCCAGCACCTGTTGTTTCCTGACTTTTTAATGATCGCCATTCTAACTGGTGTTGAGATGGTATCTCATTGTGGTTTTGATTTGCATTTCTCTGATGGCCAGTGATGATGAGCATTTTTTCATGTGTCTGTTGGCTGTATGAATGTCTTCTTTTGAGAAATGCTTGTGATTTTTGCACATTAATTTTGTATCCTGAAACTTTGCTGAAGTTGCTTATCAGCTTAAGGAGATTTTGGGCTGAGACAAGGGGTTTTCAACATACAATCATGTCATCTGCAACAGGGACAATTTGACTTCTTCTTTTCCTAACTGAATGCCCTTTCTTTCTCTTGCCTGATTGCCCTAGCCAGAACTTCCAACACTATGTTGAATAGGAGTGGTGAGAGAGGGCATCCCTATCTTGTGCCAGTTTTCAAAGGAAATGCTTCCAGTTTTTAAATATTCAGTATAATATTACTAGGTTTGTCATATAAATAGTTTTACTATTTTGAGATACGCTCCATCAATACCTAATTTATTGAGAGTTTTAGCATGAAGGACCAAGGAATTTTGTCAGCTGGTCTTTCTGCATCTATTGAGATAATCATGTGGTTTTTGTCTTTGGTTCTGTTTATTGATTTGTATGTTGAACCAGCCTTGCATCCCAGGGATGAAGCCTTAATTTGATCATGATAAGCTTTTGATGTGCTGCTAGATTCAAGGTTTGCCAGTATTTTATTGAGGATTTTGTACCGGAGCAGTTCATCAGGGATATGGTCTAAAAATTTCTTTTTTTTTGTTGTGTCTCTGCCAGGCTTTGTATCAGGATGATGCTGGCCTCATAAAATGAGTGTTAGGGAGGATTCCTTCTTTTTCTGTTGATTGGAATAGTTTCAGAAGGAATGGCACCAGCTCCTGCTTGTACCTTTGGTAGAATTGCCAGAACTGCCTGTCCTTGGACTTTTTGGTTGGTAGGCTATTAATTATTGCCTCAATTTCAGAACCTGGCTGGTTCATTCAGGGATCTCAGCTTCTTCCTGGTTTAGTCTTGGGAGAGTGTAAGTGTCCAGGAGTTTATCCATTTCTTCTAGGTTTTCTAGTTTATTTGCCTAGAGGTGTTTATAGTATTCTCTGATGGTAGCTTTGTATTTCTGTGGGAGTCGGTGGTGATATTCCCTTTATCATTTTTATTGCATCTATTTGATTCTCTTTCTTTTTATTAGTCTTGCTATGGTCTATCAATTTTGTTGATCTTTTTCAAAACCAGCTCCTAGATTCATTAATTTTTTGAGTGGTTTTGTGTCTCTATCTCCTTCAGTTCTGGGTTTCCTTGATCTTGGGGTTATTTTGCCTTCTGCTAGCTTTGAATGTGTGCTCTTGCTTCTCCAGTTCTTTTTAATTGTGATGTTAGGGCTGTCAATTTTGATCTTTCCTGCTTTCTCTCAGGGCATTTAGTGCTATAAATTTCTACACACTGCTTTAAATGTGTCCCAGAGATTCTGGTATGTTGTATCTTTGTTCTCATTGATTTCAAAGAACATCTTTATTTCTGGCTCTCATTTCATTATGTACCCAGTAGTCATTCAGGAGCTGGTTGTTCAGTTTCCATGTAGTTGAGCCGTTTTGATTGAGTTTCTTAGTCCTGAGTTCTAGTTTGATTGCACTGTGGTCTGAGAGAGTTTGTTATAATTTCTGTTCTTTTACATTGGCTGAGGAGTGCTTTACTTCCAACTATGTGGTCAATTTTGGAATAAGTGCGATGTGGTGCTGAGAAGAATGTATATTCTGTTGATTTAGGGTGGAGAGTTCTGTAGATGTCTATTAGGTCCACTTGGTGCAGAGTTGAGTTCAATTCCTGGATATCCTTGTTAACTTTCTGTCTCGTTGATCTGTCTAATGTTGACAATGGGGTGTTAAAGTCTCCCATTATTATTGTATGGGAGTCTAAGTCTCTTTGTAAGTCTCTAAGGACTTGCTTTATGAATCTGGGTGCTCCTGTATTGGGTGCATATATATTTAGGATAGTTAGCACTTCCTGTTGAATTGATCCCTTTACCATTATGTAATGGCCTTCTTTGTCTCTTTTGATCTTTGATGGTTTAAAGTCTGTTTTATCAGAGACTAGGATTGCAACCCCTGCTTTTTTTTGTTTTCCATTTGCTTGGTATATCTTCCTCCATCCCTTTATTTTGAGCCTATGTGTGTCTCTGCATGTGAGATGGGTCTCCTGAATCCAGCAAACTGATGGGTCTTGACTCTATCCAATTTGCCAGTGTGTGTCTTTTAATTGGACCATTTAGTCCATTTACATTTAAGGTTAATATTGTTATGTGTGAACTTGATCCTGTCACTGTGATATTAGCTGGTTATTTTGCTCGTTAGTTGATGTAGTTTTTTCCTAGCATCGATGGTCTTTACATTTTGGCATGTTTTTGCAATGGCTGGTACTGGTTGTTCCTTTCCATGGTTAGTGCTTCCTTCAGGGTCTCTTGAAGGGCAGGCCTGGTGGTGACAAAATCTCTAAGCATTTGCTTGTCTGTAAAGGATTTTATTTCTCCTTCACTTATGCAACTTAGTTTGGCTGGATATGAAATTCTGGGTTGAAAATTCTTTTCTTTAAGAATGTTGAATATTGGCCCCCACTCTCTTCTGGCTTGTAGAGTTTCTGCCGAGAGATCTGCTGTTAGTCTGATGGGCTTCCCTTTGTGTGTAACCCAACCTTTCTCTCTGGCTGCCCTTAACATTTTTTCCTTCTTTGTGCTGGTTACGTAGTTCCTCCTTTAGGTCTGAGAAGTTTGATCGACTGAAGCCTTCTTCTCTCAACTCGTCAAAATCATTGTCCATCCAGCTTTGTTCCGTTGCTGGTGATGAGCTGCGTTCCTTTGGAGGGGGAGATGTGCTCTGATTTTTTGAATTTCCAGCTTTTCTGCCCTGCGTTTTCCCCATCTTTGTGGTTTTATCTGCCTTTGGTCTTTGATGCTGGTGACGTACTGATGGGGTTTTGGTGTGGGTGTCCTTTCTGTTTGTTAGTTTTCCTTCTAACAGTCAGGACCCTCAGCTGCAGATCTGTTGGAGTTTGCTTGAGGACCACTCCAGACCCTGTTTGCCTGGGTATCAGCAGTGGAGGCTGCAGAAGATAGAATATTGCTGAATAGCAAGTGTTGCTGTCGGATTCTTGCTCTGGAAACTTTGTTTCAGAGATGTGCCTAGCCATGTGAGGTGTGAGGTGTCAGTATGCACCTAGTGGGGGATGTCTCCCAGTTAGGCTACTCAGGGGTCAGGGACCCACTTGAGCAGGCAGTCTGTCTGTTCTCAGATCTCAACGTCTGTGCTGGGAGACCCACTGCTCTCTTCAAAGTTGTCAGACAGGGTCATTTACATCTGCAGAGGTTTCTGCTGTTTTTTGTTTAGCTATGCCCTGTCCACAGAGGAGGAGTCTTCAGAGGCAGGCAGGCCTCCTTGAGCTGCGGTAGGCTCCACCCAGTTCAAGCTTCCCACAGCTTTATCTACTTAAGCCTTATCAGTGGTGGGTGCCCCTCCCCCAGCCTCACTGCCACCTTGCAGTTAGATCTCAGACTGCTGTGCTAGCAATGAGGGAGGCTCCATGGGCGTGGGACCCTCTGGGCCAGGTGTGGGATACAATCTCCTGGTGTGCCGTTTGCTAAGACCCTTGGTAAAGTGCACTATTAGGTTGGGAGTTACCCGATTTTCCAGGTGTTGTGTGTCTCAGTTTCCCTTGGCTGGGAAAAGGGATTCCCTTCCCCCTTGTGCTTCCCAGGTGAGGCGATGCCTCGCCCTGCTTCAGCTCTCGCTTGTCGGGCTGCACCAGCTGACCAGCACTGATTGTCCGGCACTCCCCAGTGAGATAAACCCAGTACCTCAGTTGAAAATGCAGAAATCACCCGTCTTCTGTGTCGCTCGCACTGGAAGCTGGAGGCTGGAGCTGTTCCTATTTGGCCATCTTGCTCAGGAACCTAGGCTGTTCTTAAGTTAAAGAGGCACCAACATCTCTGTGAAATATTTGTATGTTAGAATAAGCCCTGTATCACCTCCATGGCCTTGATCTGTCATACATACACAATAATAATAGACATTACTGGTAGAAAGTTTGTGTATTACATTTACATTTTATTTTTGTTATTTCAAATTATTTTAGAATAGAAAATATATTGTAAGGGCACCTAAAATGCTCAAGAATGTCGCTTCTACTACCCTCTCTGGAATTGTACTTATTTCTACTCCATTAGTAGAATCCTATATCTGGATTCATGGAAGTTCATGATATAAAATCAGCACAGATTGGAAGTAATGTTTTTCTCTCAGGCTGGCTCATTTCACTTATTCTGAAGATGAATACCCAAAGACCTTAGAAAAACCGCATTCCTACTATTAAACCAAGTACCATTGTCCCTGAGTCATCTGGGCCATTGAAGTGAATGATCTCTTTTGCAGGATGAATTTTATGTATTGGCTGTCAGTATATACCTAACTAAACTATAAAGCTAACTTCTAAACCTTATTACATTTTGTTTCATTGCAAGTTCACTGAAGTAAGCAAATGTTCCTTTATTTTCCCACCGCAGTGGATCCTTACAAAGCTAGAAGAAGCAAGAGAACCTTCTCCGAGCCTCTGACAGAGAACACTGCCTGAAGACACACAGCAATAAGGAATTACAGCTCCTAGACTGTACCTTTCAAAACCTGTTTGGGAAGCATATTACAGAAATAATTTCAAGTACCCTGTATTTTGGATGATTAAAAAAAAACAAAAAACAGAATCAGGTAAAACAGCTATGTGATTAAAATATTTCAATTCTTCAGCAATTACCTGGTTTTCTAACTTGAATCATGCATCTATTTATAATTATAATTATTTTGTAAAAGAAGAAAAAATTATGAATCTTAAATATTTGCTCCAAGTTTTTCTCTGTAATGGTGGAGAGGCTGCCCGTAATTCATCTCCACATGGAGCCAAGTTTAATGTTTCTAGTTCACATTTTGAACTTCCATCATGCTTATATCAGACTCCCTGAGTGATGGGTAAACAATCAAATCAAACATTGCCTCAGTGGTATCAAGAGAACTTTGGTGGTGGTTTCTTCAGAATCATGAAGTTCTTTTTATAGACAAATATTTTGATATTATTTTCCTTATTTTTAATATAAAGGATAGGTTTGAATTATACTTAAAATGCATAGCATGATTATTTAAAACAATCTTTTAAAATACAATTTATAACATAGATTGAAGCCTCCCCTTAAGAAAACTTAAAGAAATTAGTATGCTACTCAAAAAAGGAAGTCTCTGAGAACTTTAGGGACTTTGAAATATTTCCTCAAGCGTATTTCATGAGATCTACTTGGTTTATCCAAGTCATGTTTTTAATAGACTGCTAATATCAAAGGAGAATATCTAAAGCCTTAACAATGCCTACTTTCCATTCACTGTTAACATGGAATATACAAAATTCCCAACATCTTAGATACAGTGAATTATGCTTCCAACAGACAGTCCTTCTCATAAGTAAGTGTATGTACCCTGAAATCTAGCCCAATAAGCTGTCCTGTTGCCAACAGATTGAGAATTTCTGGTTTGCTTTCTCTACAGTTATTCAAATGAGAGTCACTCTTCTAAATTTACAGTTCATCACAGAAATCATCAGCTATACATTAGTAAAAATAAGGACATGAGGTTTTCTTTCTTGGTTTTTGTCCAAGATCTTTGCACCTTAATATTAATGGACTGTTTCAGGTAAAAGGGAATGAATGTATGATTGTGAACTATGAAGAGAATGATGCAGGATCCTATTTAGATACTGAATAATACAGAGTATTCAATGCATGTTGTATGTGCCACCAAGTTATTATAAACTGTTTTTGGAATTGAAGACTCTGTATAGTCAATGGTTGTGAAATTCTTCTCAGGCTCCTAAAACCCTTGCTTTGTTGTAAAAGCTAAAATAAACAGCATGCTATATTGTAATTGTTATTTCTTGCTGACCAAATCTACTTAATGCTTCTGATTTCTCTCTGATGACTAAAACACATTGTTTATTCTCAGTAGTTTCTCCCAAAATGCTTTTTGCTCTGCTGAACTTAAATTGAATCAAATCACACGTTTCAAACCACATGAAAGTGTGTTTCCATGTTGACCTTTTTATAAAAAAAAAGAAAAAAAAGTGCATATTTTCTCTGTTGCTAAGCTCCTCCAGTTTTGCTTTTGTCAGAATTAAACCTAAGAGTAGAGGTAGTCAGAGAGCTTGCATCAGATTGTCCTCATACAAAACAAAATACTTCATTACCCATTCCAATGTTATGATTTCACCAGTCTCAGAAAAATTACAGCCCCCCTGCCTCCCTGGGTGTAGTGTCGTGAAGCAGAAAAGCCTTACACAAATAGTAAACATAGAAATTCTTCTGGTGTCCTCTGGCAGCCAGCAGGAGTGGGTCTTGTAACTAGTCCACATAGAAAGGATAGTGCCTGTCTTTCTTGTTCCCTTGCCATAAGAATCATGAAATATCTCTTCTTCTTCTTTCCCTGCCACTGGTTTACACGTCACCTCCTCCCATGGCTTCCTTGTCTCTAGAGGGACCCACACTTTCAAGAGCTACATCGTATCATTTGTTTTAGAAGCTTGTCTTCATCTAAACAAAAACACTAAGAACATCCGTAGATCACTGGATAACGAGTCAGTGTTTTTAGCATCACATTTTACAATTTAGTTTTTGTTTGATTCTATAGCCCATTTTTCTTGAAGGTTAGAATATACAATCGTCTTGTATTTGAAAACCATCTGCCCTAAATTACATTTAACTACAATAAATGGCTCTCTGCTGGAGAAATTTAAGCTTGTCTTTTAAGTTGTTTGGTGGTGGCTATGGAATGAGGTGTTCAGTCTTGTGCCCCTTCCATGTATTATTTGCTAACTCTATTACTAGGCCCTTAATTCCAGCATAGCATGTCTTCTGGTCTATGATAATTATGCGAGGACCAAGACAGAGTTCCCTGCCAACTCTCCACCAGAAAATCATAAGTCATTGGAAAGAGCGACTTTGATTTCTTCACATTTAGAAAATACTCTCTGAGCCAAAAGGCACGTACACTTCTCCAGTGTCTTCCCTTGTAGAGTGTATATATTTGCTGCTTTTCCTCTCCTGTTTGCAAAAATCCCAAGGTCAGTTTAGTGTGGCTGAGTTGTTATCTGGACTCTAAATAATCATTACCACCTGTAGGCAGTTCTTACCTACCCCTCTTCTCCACAATCCTAATCCATTTGGAGGCAACTATCCTGTGGCCTCCAAATGAATCAGTCTTTCTTAGACTTACATGATCTTTTCTATAATAATTCTCTCTCTCATTTCTTCTGATGGTAATAGCAGTAATATTGTTCCAGTGAATATCCATGCACCTAGCTCATCTCACACAGTAGCATCCCACACAGTAGCATCGTATTACTGTCTGGTAAAAAGTAAGATTAAATTAAAAGGACTCTACACAGTGCTGAATTTCCTGCACCTAAATTACCCAGTTATCACTTGCCAGTATTCGTTGATCCCTCAGGCTATGTCAAGTGCCCCTTCACGTAGGCCCCTGTATTAAAAAGATTGGTACAATATACTTGATGAGTTTGCCTGTAGAAGCTCAAAGTATGTGCCAAATACATTGACAGTGGATGCTTTGGTGGCTCAGCCAACACAGATCAGAGAAATCTTTTCGGGTTCCAGGGCTATTGCTTGTTACCTTTTGTCAGGATCAACCCAAATCCTCAGGGATGCTGTTTTTCCACACTAAGTCCTAACTCATTAGTGGGTCATGAAATCAACGCAACAGCTCAAGACCAGTATATTTTAAAAGTGAAATAAAAAATAGAGGAACAATAGAGCATGTAAAATGGTTAAGTATTGGTTCCTGTTTCAGCGAAATCTTCTATTTACTGTGTATACGGGGTCACAAGATAAAGTGTTTCCTATTAGGAAATGCAATTGAAAAAAAGAAAGCTTGAAAGACTCTGCAGGAGGCATGGGCCATCCAGTGACTGTTGGAAGAGTCTGGATTGTGTGGAGCCTGACCTTAGATAAGGAGCAGCAGATCTACAGCTCAGGAAGGCTAGAGAGGCTCAGCACTTTCTCTTTTGAGTGAGAAGATGGAATCGCTCGTTTGGTTTCTGAAACATTTTTCTTCTCTGCTGTGTATCAGGCACCTCGTATGATCCAGTGGAACCAGAAAAGGCATAGAAAAATCAGATCCACAAACAGCACCCACAAAAGGCCACAGCAGTCTTTTTTTTACCTAGATGTACTTTAACCTCTTTACCACTAAGCATTTTACTATCATAGAATTGGGGACAGACATTGTCCTTTGGAGTCCGTTGAATTTGCACCATCTTCCTTTTGGCTGATTGACCATACAGGTGGCAAAGGCCTTTAAAAATGGGGAGCTAATATGGAGGGCACATTCTGGTAGGGCCAAAATATTCACTATGCAAATATCAATGCCTTTTTACCAAAAACAGTGGATTTCCTCATTGCTTTAAGATCCAAGTAGAAAAGGTAAATAACTCACATTCCATATGCAGGACTCAATACAGACTTAGTCAATCTGATTTTCGTTGGTGCTATTCAGTATAGCACAACTCTAAAAGGAACCCCATTCACTCTCCTGCTTAGTCCTTTGAAATATACTTTTGAAGTTATCCCTTATCATTAATGGCAACCTAATCAAGCTAGGATTCGTCCGTTAAAATTGCGATTCTTGTAATCTGTACTGTCCATTTTTGGCCACTCCGACTGTTAGAGCAAACTTTTCTCCACTGTCACAATTGGTCTAAAGTAGTATTTGTTTCAGGACTATCCGAAAAGCAAAGCCGGCACATTGAGAAGATACAGAATCCTACTCTATTACACACCTTACTCATGTTTCTTTGATTGAAACCTTTTTCTACTTTATATTTCCTCTTTTGTAAAGTAAATTTTTCCATGTCGTTTAAAAAATTTTTTACTTTAGAATTACAGATGAGTTCTTTTTTTAAAGCATTATGGCATTAAAAAAAAAAAATTTTGGTTACCCAAAAAGCTATACAAGAAATATAACTTCAATTTTTTTAGGCTGATATGGGTATTTTTTAAAGTTTTTATTACTTTATACAAATACAAATTATAGTTTAACACCTGCTATGATGATAGATATCACACTGTTATGATAGAAAATCCCTGTCATTGAACTATTCATTTAGTGTTACTCTGATACCTCAACAATGTGCTCCTTCTAATGAAGTCCTTGTAACAAGAAACCCTGTGAGATTGGTATAATGAGATATCTAATAATCAGAAGTATAATTAAAGTAGAACATGTTGGAAAATCCCAACATTTCCTGTTATGCCATCGTACCTCCGGTGTTCAGTTCATTACTCAAAAGTTCCCAATTCTCGGGCTGAAAAACATTCAAGTAAAAATGTAGCATAGATTACACTGAAATATTTTCAATATTGATGATTTAATAGCCACACTCACAAACTATTAGGAATGGTATCTGGGACTTGTTACAAGGTCAGATAGATTGTTACAGACTTTTAAAAATAATTATCTCTGTATATGACTGTGTATTACATATAAAAATGATTTTTTCAGGAAAGGTGCACTTTAAAAATATTCTCTTGCTAGTTTTTTTAATTGATCAAATAGCCTGTGCTGCTTTGGAATGTTTCTTTGATGAAAATATGGTCATTGATTATGATAGTTTTAAAAATATCTATTTCTGCATTGCTGCAGGATTTCCTACACTTTTCTGTTCCTCATTCCTCTTTTATGTGTGCTTGGCTCAGTTGCCTGTTACACAGTCTCTGCCTTGGTTTTGTGTATTCTAAGATAATTTATAAACACAGATGTTTACAGTGAAGTTCTTCCTTTTGAAACTAATCTTATTCTTTTATTCCTCTCTCTAAAAATTGGTTGGCCATGCTCACTAATGACTTTCTTAACAATAATCATTTCTTGGTATTGGTAGATTTGGATTGCATGGTAAGATGAGTGTCCATTTTCACCATGTATACCTTTGTCAAATAAAGATTTCTGATCTTTGGTCTGCTTCTGTTTTTAGTTTTTTGATAGAACTGGAAACATTATCAATAGCTTACCCTTGCCTATATAAATTCCACCCTCTTTGGGGCTTAAATAAATGTGAATAACAGATTGTCCAAGGTCCTGATTTTTCAGTCAAAGCAGGCGACATTCCAGCCCTGCATGATCATTGCTGACTAAAAGCTTGGGAGTGGTATGGTATAGTACCTAGTGAAATTTTTTTTTTTTTTTTTTTTTTTTTTGAGACAGAGTCTTGCTCTGTCACCAGGCTGGAGTGCAGTGGCACAATCTTGGCTCACTGCAACCTCCATCTCCCAGGTTCAAGCGATTTTCCTGCCTCAGCCTCCTGAGTCGCTGGGACTACAGGTGCGCACCACCACACCCAGTTAATTTTTGTATTTTTTAGTTTTAGTAGAGATGGGGTTTCACCGTGTTGGCCAGGATGGTCTCAACCTAGTGAATTCTTAACCACCGACATTCTGCCTCTTAACCTTAGAAAACTCCCCATGACTCATTTCCCCAGTAAGTAATGAGTATATTGAATGAAGGGCCAGGAGGGAATTTTCTACTGGCAGAATCAACATTGGCAGAGGTAATTCACCTCTGATGTTGAGAGTCTAGCCTTTCCACGCCTTAAGAAAATATTGTTACCACCCTTTGAATGACTTATTTAACAGCCCTCCTACAACTAGAATATGGAAAGCCATCATTTTCTTGTATGCTTTAAGTGGTCAGCCAACTATAAATTAACAAAAACTCAATGCTAGAAAGTGCTTGAAATAAGAAATGGAATTCTTCATTGTTTAATTTCCCCAATTACTGGATTCTGTTGAACCCTTTTTATGTTAATTGGCTAGTGAAACCCAGTCCATAGCCTCTAGCCCACCATGGGTGGGGAGGGGGATTGTCTTGTATTTTGTTTGTGCTTCTAGATATCCTAAAGAGCTCCACTCCCCTCCCTCTGTTCTCGTGCAAAATTGTCTCGGCTATTTCTGGACCTTTACTGTTCTAGATAAATTTTAACATCAATCTGTGAACTTCCACAAAAGTTGTTGTTAATTGCATTGATCTCTTGAGTAAGGATTCATTTTTTTAAAGTTAGATGTTGCTATTGTAGAATCGCTACATATCAGAATAATTTGTCTTTTTCAGCACTTGGAATTGTTCCCACAGAATGGGGACGCATGGTTCCATAAAGTATGTTAGCCAACCGAGGTGCATTTTATAGACTGATTTGAGATAGACACTTCATACCTTATATCCCCAAATGGTGTGTGTGTGCGTGCAGGCGTGTGTGCACACATGCACAAAACCATCTTGGGCCTTTAGTGTGGAGCACTCTTACTTCCCAGGGATTCTCCTTCTGCTTGACCCAGCCAGCTACTGAGGGAACTGCAGCATGCCACGATGATGCGTACAGACTTGCCTTGAAAGGAGGAATCTTAAGAAAGTTTCCGAGTTACTATTAAGGCCACAGCATTTTCCTGTTTAGGAGCAGAACCATCAGTCAACCATGAGCTCTAAGAAACACAACATAACCCAATGATAATAGCAGAATGGTATATTCTTAGCCTCCTCAGAAAGGCACAGCATACATAATTCAAACAGCAAATCTGTAGTGGCCATCAGAACTTTGGCAGGGTTACATAACATTTGTCAAACAGTGTGGGCTTTTAGCCATTTCATACGTTTACAAGACCTAGTCATATACTATACATTGGGGATAAAAATGTATATATACACACACACACATTTTTCACCAATACAACATACATGCTCTCTAGAGCCCATTACTCTATGCCAGCTTTGGCTTCGTGGTGATCAAATTGTGGCAAAGCTAAGTTAGATATACTTGTATATCTATTAATTTGGCTTAGAAAATTAACACACAAAAAGAACTAAGTGTTCAAAAAAAACTTTGCCATCTTTGGTGGCAAGTTAAAGGAGTCAGCCTTCAGCATGAGGTGAAAATTAAAAATGTCTCTAAATTACAAGATTTAATAAAAAGCTTCAGACTCATTAGCATTTTTTAAAAAGTCACCCAAATTAGTTCTAGAGGTTTCAAGGCATGATATATAAACAGGCTCCTTGCTTACATAATTTTAATTGCTATTTTTAAACATATTTGAAATTTAAAACTAAATCAAAGTGGCCTTTAAAAATTCTAGAAAACACCAAATTCAAAAATTACACAAAATCTTACAGCCAAAAGTCAAGAAAATAATTATTAAAACAATTTGGGATGCAAGGACTTTTAAAGTATTTTGGTAAACTCAAATGTCTTCCAAGTTCCATCACCCATCTCTGTCTCCATGATCTGCATGGCGTCCTTAGTGCCTGTCACGGGGCTGGCTCTGGAGATGTCAGAAGCACTTGCAAATAAAACAAGGAGTTTGCAAATCACATCTTCTGTTATGGGGGAGGAGTGGGCAGCAGCTTTTAAACAAGGTTGAATTCCCTTAGGTTTAGCTGTAGAATTGTGTCTTTGACAGCAGCAAACACAAAGCGAATGTTGTCTGTATCTGTAGCACATGTGAAGTGAGAGTAGATGACTTTCTCTTTGTCAGGATTCTGATCTTGGTAAAGCTTCAGGATAAAGTCTCTGGCAGCTTTGACATCCTGCTTTGGTCCTAGTCACAAGTGCAATTAGGGGAATAAAGACACAGACTTAACACCATGTCCTCCCAAGAACCATTTTTGTTTGTTTGTTTGTTTTTTGAGACAGAGTCTTGCTCTGTAGCCCAGGTTGGAGTACAGTGGTGCAATCTCAGCTCACTGCAACCTCCACTTTTGGGGTTCAAGCAATTCTCCTTCCTCAGCCTCCCAAGTAGCTGGGATTACAGATGCGTGCCACTACGTGCAGCGATTTTGTATTTTTAGTAGAGACGGGGTTTTACCATGTTGGCCACACTGGTCTTGAACTCCTGACCTCAGGTGATCCACCCACCTTGGCCTCCCAAAGTGCTGGGATTACAGGTGTAAGCCACTGTGCCTGGCCCCAAGAACCATTTTTTAATGTACTCTTGTTCTTATTTGAGATCCTGCTTTGATCTTTATTTCTAGGGAACAGTTTACCTGCAGCATTATTTTTATGGTATCTCATCATGAACCCATAAAATAGTCATATTTTAAAATGTCCTCTGGTATCTAAAAATTGTACTTTATGGCGATTTGTTTAAACATAGTGACCCAATTTGTCTGATTTGGACCACTTTTGAAGAGAAGTAATCCTTGCTAACACATATGGACAGACAGCTCTGGTCTAGGAGAGATAAAAGGAAGAATGTGGGAACTAACATTATCAGGCTGATTTTAAAGCTCGAGGGTGCTATACTGCACAGCCAGTATGGTTAGTAAAAGGGGAAAGAAGAGAGCTGAAACATGAATCCACTAAATAGCAGTGTCAAACTGAATGTTTGAGATCTCCTGTACCAGAAACAATTAGCAACAGGGCATGAGACTCTCCTACCTTGGACATGTTATGTATAAAGAGCTTCAGAGTCTGCCATGTGTCTGGGAAAAGGGATGCCACAGTCTAACATACACATAAGAAGCACCAGGTACTCCAACTGGCACGAGGAATGCACAGATAAATCAAGCAGATCTCTGCCCTCACGGAGCCAACTGGGAAGAAAGCTGAGTGAGCAGAGGATACGACATAGCGTGATGTGGCCAAGAGAGCAAGCGGGGATCAGGCTGCCAAGGGAGCAGAAAGGAGGAGGCACCCCTACTGCAGACCGGATGGGCAGGGGAGGCCAGAAATGCTCCCAGAGAAGGGGAGGCCTTTGCTGGGTTTTGGAGAACAACGTGGAGGCAGTGAAAGGAGTTGGCAAGGATATTCCCAGCACGCAGGGAAGCGTGTGTGGAGGTGCTTCGGTGAAAACACACAATGGTGCAACTAGAGCTTCTGTTTGAAGGTGGGAATAGGGAGAGAGGGTGTTCTAGGCAGACCAGGGACACCCTTTTTGCTGTGGTAACTCTAGACTGATGCCCAGGAGGTAGACAAGATCAACACAGAAATACCGTCCACAAGATAGACACTTACCTGTGTATTCTGGGAAATAGCTAATTAGATGAGAGTACATGATTTTCTCTTCCAAAAGATCCTTCTTGTTCAAGAATAAAATCACAGACGAATTCAGAAACCAGGGGTAGGTGATGATGGTTTTAAATAAGGCTTTGCTCTCTTCCATGCGGTTCTAAGTGAAAAACAAGGGACTTGGGATGAAGTAGAAAGGAAATATTTTGGAAACAACATGGCACATTGCCAGTCCATCCATCTCTTCCCTTGCCCAGCTGCAGTCTCTGGACCACTGTCTGCTGAAGCTGGTGAGCATGTGGAGCCCAAGGCAACAGGCCTCCTACTTCTGTTTGCCCCTCCCCAAGCCTCTTACCAACCTTCCCCTTCTGGGTCGCCTCTCCTGTTGCATCCCAGGTCTTCTCCAGCCCAAAACTCACAGGGAGGAAATAAGAAAGGCTTTGGTGCAACTTGGAGAAGGAAGGTTCCTACCCACATTTGACAAATTTCCTGTGTCATGTGATCATTGGAATTACCAAGTAGGGAAGTGCCAACTTCAGACCTGACACGGCCACCTCAGTTGGTTATGGGCTTCCAGACTGGGCCTCAGCAGTCAAATGAAAAGGCTCTTCCAGCAAGGCCACTGCCCCTAGGAATGCTAGACATTGGCAGAGACGGGAGGCAGTGCTACTGTGAACCCACCCTGTGCCACACTTTATAAGCAGAGCAGTGGCCCGTTTGATGGGTGAGCATACTGTTGTTCAGAACGTCTTTTTTTGTTTTTTGTTTTTTGTTTTGTTTTTTTTTTTTTGAGATGGAGTCTCACTCTGTTGCCCAGGCTAGAGTGCAGTGGCACGATCTCGGCTCACTGCAACCTCCAGCTCCTGGGTTCAAGCGATTCTCCTGCCTCAGCCTCCCGAGTAGCTGGGACAACAGGTGTGTACCACCACGCCCGGCTAATTTTTTGTATTTTTAGTAGTGACAGCGTTTCACTGTGTTAGCCAGGATGGTCTCAATCTCCTGACCTCGTGATCTGCCTGCCTCGGCCTCCCAAAATGCTGAGATTACAGGCGTGAGCCACCATGCCCGGCCTTATCTGGAATATTTAAATAACTTTCCCGAACCCCTGTAATAGTGGGACCTGGGGAAGGTTACGTAGAAAGACAGTGATAATTTCTACATGTCAGACATTGGCAAGAAGATACTAAATGCTCCTAATTTACTGAGAGCAGACAGGGCACAAACAAATCTTATCTGTGACAATAATTGTTCTAGATAGCATTCCGTTCTTTCTCAAGTATTTCTGAGAGGAAAGAAATAAGAACTTCCCTGTAGGGAAGGAAGGGATCAGAGTGAAAAACATCCAAGCTCAGCACACACACTCAACAGGGCCATGCCATCAATCACTCTTTCCCCACAACGTCCAGACACCCAGGCTCCTTCTGCCACTCCGTGCACTTTGGGGGAATTACGATCTGGAATGTATTAAAGCTTTAAAATTTATTATGATCTTATTGATAATGATCTCCAAGGAAATAAAGTATATGAGAAATTCCCAGACAGTATACGGAATGTATATAATACACATCTACAACCAGGAGGGGGAGTCTGGAGTGGCAACCACTTAATTTTTCTCCAAATATTTTGTGATTTTTAAGAGAGGAGAACGTGTTAATTTCTAAGCACTTTGGGCTGAGATACTGGTCCCTTGTGCACCTTACTAATCTTTTGAGTTTCCTGAGGAATGTCACAAATAATTCCTGAAACAAATTTGGAGCCATTTTTTTTATATTGATAACTGAATGTCTTAACAACAACAACAAAAAAATCTCCAATTGAGAGAGCTGGGCGGCAGCCAAGATTTCTGTTCTTTGCACAATGACACAATTAAATGGGTTAATCCTCCACTAATTAGGTAATATAAGCTGTGCTCCTCAGAGAAAAGTCTGCTCTCAAGAAATACAAGATACAATTTGTTCAGTTATTGCCTAATCCTGGACTGAGTCCTTTATTGATTTACTTTCATGCCTTGGAAACAAAAGACATTTTTCTAAAAGGTCAAGAGGTCTTAGTGCAAGTTCAGGGGAAAAGATGATAAGGAGGGCATGAGTGTTCCAACGCAACTGTCCCCAACCTGACAGAGAGGTGGCTGTGAGGGTCTGAGGGTCCTCTTCACTCTCAGGGCAGCTCCCACTGATGCAATTGGACACAGCCAGTGCTATGGCCACTCTGAGGGGACAATGCGTGCCTGACTAGGCTGGATCCATCCCAGCTGCCCTGAGGGAGTCCCTCCCAGGAGACGTGAAGGCAGATGCAATCCCAGGCAACCCCAGAACAGCTCCAAGCATCCAGCACCACTGCCCACCCCAGTTCCAGTAGGGATCTAATGCGGGAGCACCATGGGCCTATGAAGGTTAGGAAGCCTGTGCGCCCAGGTAAAGTGTTTTAGAGATAGTGCTGCTCAGCGTTGGCGGTGCAGCAGAATCCCTAGTGGGCTCTCGAAAGAAGCCTCAACCTAAACTCAGTAAATATGAAATTTTAGTGTTGGGTCCAAGAGATGGCATTTGTAAAACGCTTGCCAAGAGATTCCACTATGCCACCAAGGATGAGAACCTAGGCTTCTGAATAGGTTCCAACCTTCACAGCACAGTGGATTCACCTGGGGTGCTTTTTAAAATTCCCCCCACTCAGGCCCCCTTCACCACCAATTCGATCAGAATCTCTGGGGTTGGACTCAGGCACCAGGTTTTCGTTAAGTCCCTCAGCGAACTCCAGTGTGCATTCAAGTTTAGAACCCGGGTTCCAGGCCCATGATTCTCAGCCTTTCATACGTATTTGAATTAGCTGGGGTCTTGTTAAAATGTAGATTCTGATGTCGTTGGTTGGGGTTGATTCAGTAAGATTGCATTTCTAACAAGCCATCCCAGTGATGCCTGTGCCACTGGTCCACAGGTTACACTTTGAGTAGCAAGACTGTTGAACCTAATGACGAGGGTCTATTTCCTGACCTGGTTGCCTTCTTAGAAACCACAGAATAGGGCTCTGGCTTCCACAGCTACCCAAACTTCCCGCCTAGCGTACCTCATTGTCACACTCAGCCAGGACCTGGTCATATTCGCTCAGAGCAACCAAGAAAATAATGGAGGTGACACTCTCAAAGCAGTGAATCCATTTCCGTCTTTCCGATCGTTGGCCACCAACATCCACCATCCTGTTGTGTAGAAACACAGATCCTTCAAAGGTTGGAATACATGACACTTTGGGGGAAAAGGACATGAATTATTACAGCATGGAAACCAGCGCTCTTTGGGGTCCTCAATAATTTCTAAGACAGAAAAGAGGTCCTAAGTTTTAAAATGTTTGATGCTGCTGCTTTAAGCAATGAGGGACCACTGGATGTTTCCTGGCAAAGAAGGCAGAGAATGTAAATGACATTTCTGAAGGCATGCAGAGGTGACTTGGGGAGCCTGCTGGTTAGGAAGCTAACCAGTGTCCAGGCAGAAAATGCAAACATCCACTTGGGTTCTGTGGCGACCACTGCAGAGTCCGTGGATACCAGACACAAGAGGGACAGAGTAGCCAGCTGTCTTCCGGGTCCCCCACGCTGGACTCAGGACCTGAGCCTATTCTGTTTTCATGGCTCCTCTATTTTACCGTAAATCCTTCTGCATTCTCTGGATGCCACCTCTTGTTCCCTATAAAAACCTACAAGTGTCCTCTGTCCAGCACAGAAATCCAAAGCCTCTATCTGTGTCTCTGGGAAAAATTTCAGCAACTCGCAGCCCAGGGATCACGAGCTCCAATGCTCCAGGAATCAGGCAGTTTATGGGAATGAGGCAAGTGGGTTCCCCAAAGTATAAAAACATACACGGCACAACAGCCGGGGGCCCTGTCTGCAGGGAAACCTGCCGCGTACCTGCTGCCAAG
Organism: Papio anubis; assembly: GCF_008728515.1. Classification (NCBI taxonomy): domain Eukaryota; kingdom Metazoa; phylum Chordata; class Mammalia; order Primates; family Cercopithecidae; genus Papio; species Papio anubis. The sequence continues at coordinate 20,006,532 of NC_044988.1, read as the reverse complement.
CTCTGCAGAACAAAACGCAGGCTCGCCATGACCACAGCCTCTGCCTTTTCAGGAGAAACAAGGTATCTAATGTGTTAGCTCAAACGATTCTTAATAACACCAAGTGAGCCAAAGAAAACACATAACGGACCAGATACAGCTGCCAAGTCACCCTCACCCACCCCTACCTCACCGCCCCACCACACACACACCAGTCCCTGAAGACACTGGGTCGATGTGCTTAGGTGGCCCACAGGCCAACCACCCAGAACTGTTGTCCAGAAAAGTGCAGGAAGGAAAAGGAAAAGTTCAATCCTGTCCTTGAACCATGTCCTGGAGGTGCGACCACTCCCACAATGACATGTTCGTGGCTGGCTATCACAGCAGGGAACCATCTGGAAACAGGACATTGCAACTGTCAAAAGGCTGAGCTTGAAGAAGCCATTCTATAAAGGCCTCAATTTCAAAGATCAGAATTTTTCAGCCAGAAATATCCCACTGGGAGAGGTGCTCTGAGTTGTAAAGTAATAGATTTCACTGGTGGATGATGTTAAACCCATTCAGCAGACTCTAGAAAGTAATGCAAAACCCATTCTTCACAGTCCAAGAAGGATAAACTTAGAAGAAATAAAAGTCTTTTCTAAAACAAAACAAATAAACAAAATCCTTGGGAGCCTCTCTCTAAGAGGTTTTGGACATGGCAAAAAGCAGTTAATTGTGAAAAGGCCTAGAGAAATTCATGGGCGCACAGGGGGCTACTATTAAAATCAGGGATATGCTAATATAGATGGGGGACATTTTTGAGGGGCTGGACCCGAGGGCTCCCCAAACACAGCAATTCTGGATAGAGAAGCACTGAGCTATAACTGGGGATCAGACAGGACCCGGATGTGGGAGGACTGGTGTGTTGTCTCAACTAGAAAATCATGTGCGATAATTTTTAGGAAGAACAAGGGAAATAGTGGATATAAAAGTGCTTTGAAATGTGCAGTGCTACGTATATGCCCTATATTATGCACTTTTTACCATAACTAAATGCAGTGAAGATTCACTGAAGTCATCCTAAAAGTATTCCCTATATTTGTAAGTAGAAATGCATACATTTTTACACAGCTGTTAGTTTGTATATATTGTTCTTTATAGTTTTAATACACATTTTTGTATAAATTCTTAATTTTCTAAGGATAAATCTTGGAGGAGAAAATAGAGGAGAAAGGAAATATTATTCACCTTTAAGGAAAAGACGTCGATAATCACTATATTCAATTTGTGGGATACAGAAGTATATACATTTGTGTGTGTGTGTGTGTGTGTGTGTGTTACACATAAGAACCATTCCAGGTTCCAGTAAGGAAACCCTTCTTCTCCAAGGGTAATAGGAAGGTGACTTCCTCTCCATTCTAGGGTTGAGATCCACCACAGTTCTAAATACCCCGAGCAGAGAGGGTCACTCTGTCCTAAGAGATATAATCCCTCCTTAGCAATAACACGTTTAAGAATCCATCTGGGGACTTCCACGCCTGGGCGGATTCTTCATGGTACATCAGGGGGACAGACTTACCGAAAGATGATGTTTTCCAAGTCAAATGGATACTCGATGATGCCGGTGGTGGGCACTCGGACGCGAAGCACGTCTTGTTGTGTTGGCACAAATGATGGTGTGGCGATGCGGTCGATGTCAGTCAGGTAACTGTATATCAGAGAACGAGGAACTGAGTCTCCTCTTAGAGAAGGGAGAAATGTCCATCCTATTCAAAGGAAGTCACCCCCTACTCACAGTGAGCCCCACAGAGACACATGAATTCCATCAATGACTTTCCTAAGACCCAGCGCCAGGCCAGGCTTCTCCATCCTTCCTATGACTGTTTTGAAGACAATATGGGTCAGAAGGACTTTCATGAGCCTTCTGGGACATCTGCAGAGCACTCCGTCTCTGGCTCCTGGGTTCTAAGCTCCATCGCTTCTATTTGATCAGCGAGGGAGACAGTGGGGCTGGAGGGACCAGGATGTTGGAAATGGCTCTCTCCAACGCCCCATCTGTCATCCTCCCTCCAGAGGCCCTTCTCCCTCCCACTCACCCTTGTCCAAGAACATTATATAATGGAGATGCTGTTCTCCAAAGCTTTGCTCAATGAACTAAATAGAGTTTCTAAGAAAATACACAGACGTAAAACAGGCCGAGGAGAAATTCAAAACAACAGCAACAAGAAAAAGTTTTCCTGTTGAAGACACTGGGAAACTATACATCTCCAAAAATAACCCAAAACTTGCCTTCACTTATTTTTGGCCATATATTGAAGCCCTGAGCTTAAAACATATATATTTTTTTTTCTGTAGTAAAATAAGAGAATCCTTTAAAAAAAAAAACACAACAACTTTAAGGCCTTTCTAAAAGACATTGTAACTCAGGCCCTAGCTAACAAAAGAGTTGGAGATGCAGAGCTAGAGCCCCCTGCAAGCTGAGACCAGCCCTGCCCTATCCCAGCACAGGATCAGGGGCTGAGCAGGTTCACATGGAGGCTAACCAAGAGGTCACAGGCAAACCCTGTTCACCACGTGCCTTCAGCTCCAGAAGCAAAGCACCGGGGCAGCCTTCCACAACCCACCTCCCTACCCAGATACAGTCCCAGGGCTTATCATTGTTTTTGCTGTACTTTGATGTGTAATTATTTGATTTATACCTGACTTGCTCCACCAGACTGTACATTCTCTGAGAGCAGAGAGCATTGGTTGTTTAATACCTGCAGCCCTTACCACAGTGCCTGGCGCATCGCAAGCAGACCTTTTTAGCCAAGGGATTGAAAACCACTGGCTCAGATGGAGAAAATGAGCAAGTACCTTGAGTCCTGCTGGTTTGGAAGGTTGGGCAACTGGGTTCAGGAGACGCTGTTTTCTCTGTGACAGCTCTGACCACCACCCTAGCCATACCCCTCGTCCATGTCAGTGGCCTTGCTCCCATGGTTTTCAGGGTTACATTGAATTCTGTAGCAGGTCTGGTGGGTCTTCCCCAAATGGATCTATATCAAGAGCCCTAGCCAATCCCCAGGACTTCACAGAGGCAGCTAACTCAGGCCACCTCAGCTATGGCTCAGGAACGTCGTGCCTATTCCTGGCTCCTTGAGGTGTCAAAGGCAAACCCTCCTCCGTGGCACTCTTTCCTTCTTCCACCTCTCTATGCTGATCTAACACCTTATTGGGGTTTATTTTCCTGCCTTGAGGCTTTTTTGCACCTAAACATTCCTGTACTTAGATTAGTTGTGCCAACCTGGATTAATGACATTAAACTCTCAGCCCGGGATAAACACCAAAGAAAGGCCATTGAAACCACAGGACGCGACACTTCTGGCTTCCTCTCCTGCCCAATGCCTTGTCCAGCTCAATGCCTGCTCCAAGGGTGACAGTGGTACCCAAAGGGAAGGAGGCAAATCCGGGGAAGGGATTCCTGAGCCTCAGGGGATGGAAGATGATATGGGACACCTGAGAAAGCTGAGCTGCAGAAGCAGAAGTTATTGCCACTTTAAGAAGGACCCATATCAAACTGTTGCCCAGTGGCCAGACTGAGGAGGCACTACCCTGGGATATTATTTATTTATTTATTTAAATTTTCCTTTTTTTGAGACAGAGTCTCACTCTGTCACTCAGGCTATATTGCAATGGTGCAATCAAGGCTCACTGTAACCTCAACCTCCTAGGCTCAAGACATCCTCCCGCCTCAGCCTCCCGAGTAGCTGGGATTACAGGCACAGGCCACCACGCCCAGCTACTTTTTGTATTTTTTGCAGAGACGGGGTCTGCTCTGCTGCCCAGGCTAGTCTCGAATTCCTGGTTTCAAGCGATCCTCCCACCTCTGCCTTCCAAGTCCCTGGGATTACAGATGTGAACAGGAAATACCTAAGAAAGTGAAAATCTGTCATCTCTATGGGACAGCTTGCATGCCGGGACATCTAAATAGAAATCTTCTTACCTTCAAGGATTAATGAATTAAAACTTGAGCTGTATGGATCCAAAATACAGTGTGTAGGCCTTCCCAGGCGGCCAATAAACAAAGGATTGAGCTTCCTGTGTGTGCTGGCAGCACAGCCTGCCTGTGCCACTAGAGGGCAGCACCAGATCAGCGGCTGATGGGTCAATGGCCCCGCTGCTCTAAACTTGACTTAGGATTTTAGGGCAGTTGGACCGGCTGTCTTCTGATGGGGAAACCCGAAAGGCAGAGGAATATAGAGAGGAGGAAAGTCGAAGCCAAAAGCAAGGGTATTTCTTGTTTATATCAGGTAATTTAAGCACTCCAAAGGAGATCAGTCCCACTTAAGGGACCTCAGATTTGATTGAGTCTCTCACTGGAAACGACAGGCTTAGAACACAGCGAGAGCAGGTGGGTGTTGGCAGGAAGAGAGGTCTGCGATCCACAGAGTGACTGACGGTTTTAGGAGGTGGTGAGAGATGGCACCAAGAGGTCAGGTGGGATACGGAAAAGCGGAGGCAGGTAGCGCTACCGCTGTGCACCGCATTTCAGCAGCGTTCAGCGAGAAGCTTCTTTGAAGTGTGGCCGAGCTTGCCTGAAAGCACCGCGGGCAGCCAGGCTGGGCTCTGTACTCACTATTTGGCAGAGTCCGACAGCTGGTACTCCCTCCTCCTGTCATAACACTCCTGGATGCCTGGATCTTGCCAGAGCTGCTTGATGGCCTCCACCTGCTCCCTGGAGAGCATGGAGACCTTGTCCACTTCCACTTCTCTGATTATCTGGGCATTTTCCTACTCAAAGAAAAGAGAACCTTGCATCAGGCAGAGGAAAGGAAGCCAACCCATTGGCAATGTCTGGACAAGACTTGCCCTGGTCTGTAGATTTGGAGAGCTCTCACTAGGCATGAGGCATGGTGGGCACCCTCCCAGGGGCTGCTCGCAGCCAAGATACCCACTGCAGCCATGCTGAGTGGAGATGATGTGGCTGCTTAGCTCTGTGGAGAGACCACAGAGAGCCCAAGACCTACAGCTTCTGTGCCCAGCCATGTCCTGGGTCAGTTTCACCAGCATTCAACACCCAGTGGTAAATAAAGAGACACTGGAGCTATCATCCTACCAGCAAACTTTACTTCTTCATTAACATGTGACTCATTTGAGTATCTGCACAGCCAATGAGGCCATTTAAAAATGGTGGAAGCTGGTCCACCTGGTACACGCAAAAAGGAGGTGCATTGTCTTTAGAGAACTGAAACACAATAATACCAACTAATCATCAGTCTGGGATTTTGTTCTCTCTTTCATTAAAAAAAAACAACTAGCCAGGTGTGGTAGCTCACGCCTGTAATCCCAGCACTTTGGAAGGCTGAGGTGGGCAGATCACAAGGTCAAAAGTTCAAGACCAGCGTGGCCAACATGATGAAACCCCGTCTCTACTGAAAATACAAAAATTAGCTGGGTGTGGTGGCAGGCACCTGTAATCCCAGCTACTCAGGAGGCTGAGGCAGGAGAATCGCTTGAACCCGGGAGGTGGAGGTTGCAGTGAACCGAGATGGCGCCACTGCATTCCAGCCTGGCGACAGAGCGAGACTCCGTCTCAAAAAAAAAAAAAAAAAAAAAATTACACTTTGGGAGGCTAAGATGGGTGGATCACGAGGTCAGGAGATTGAGACCATCCTGGCTAACACGGTGAAACCCCGTCTCTACTAAAAATACAAAAAATTAGCCAGGCGTGGCGGCGGGTGCCTGTAGTCCCAGCTACTCGGGAGGCTGAAGCAGGAGAATGGCATGAACACTGGAGGCGGAGCTTGCAGTGAGCGGAGATCACTCTACCGCACTCCAGCCTGGGCCACAGAGTGAAACTCCGTCTCAAAAAATAAAATAAAATAAAATATATGTATATATAATAATTGACTTTACTTTTTAGAGCAGTTTTAGCTTGCCAGCAAAACTGTGGGGAGAGTACAACGCATTCCCACACAGTTTGCTTTTTATTTTCTTGCATCACTGATACAAGCTCTTTCCCACTGGGAGCCTCCCTCCCAATGCACTACTCTCCCCACACCACTGATTATTATAATATTATCATATTTATTATTACTATTATTAAATAATTATTTCTCTATTACTATGGGAATTAAGGCCATTATTACTGTAATTATTACTATTACCGCAGATTACCATTTATTGGCCATGTACTATGTGCCAAGGCCTCTACATACATTATCTCATTTAATCAATGGGAGGCTAGCATGAGCCAGAAATCTTTCCAAACCTCAGAAAATGGAAAAGATAAGGTTGGCCTGCAGCCACAGCATTTCCACGTGTTGGCCCCAGAGACTCAGCATCCTTTCCTTGGCTGCAAGTTGTAGCAGACAAATGAATCCTGGCAACAGAAGCAGGACCCCAGGCTCTTCTTCCCCCTCCCATCTTCCTGTATCCCACAGCAATTACATCACCATGCAGGGCTGGCTACACCGGCAGCTGTGAGTCAGCAAGCATCTGCTTAGTAGCTGGGATGTCAAGTGTAGATGGTACCCCCTGAAAAGTCACTTTTATCGTGCGTCGTTCATCCTTATAATTATCCAACAGCAAGCCAGAGAAAAGGAGGATCTTACACATCCACTTGGCTCATCCTAACCAAGGACTGTGATTAAATCGATGTGACTCTTCCCCACACCTATCATGAAAGTGAATGGAAACTCTTCTGGAGACTGTAGGACCTTCAGGCAGGTAGGGTCTCAAACAAGGTCCAGGCAGGATAGATTACTGGAAAGTGTGCTGGACTGGGAATCAGGACCCTGAGTTCTAAATGGTGTAGCTGGGACTTTTAAGGACCCCAACAAGTTACCTGCCTTAGTGTCCTCATTTGTCAAATGAGCCATGATTTCCACGGGCACCTGAATTATAAAGTGTGACTTAAATGTAAGTAGAATTAGCCTTTACTATTGTAGCAGATGTCTAATAAGTATTTCTTGTTTGCAAAAACAGGATACATCAGTAGCCTCTAAACCCTGACTTCTAATCTCACCACTGGCATACTGCACATCATGGGCTCTCTTCCTGACCAGCGAGAATGACGGACGGAGAACCTGGACGGTGATTATCCAGTGTGGTGCTGAACAGCTGTCTCCCAAGTCCTCCCCTCCTCTCGCCACCCTCTTGCTTCCCAAATAGGTCAGCTGCGCTGAGGTCTACCCTCTCAACGTAAAATGTCTGTTTTCCTCTCTGTCTTCATGGCAGGCCAGGACATGCCACGAGGGCAGAACCAATGTCTTATTTGTTCTTATATCCCAGAACCTAGTGCAGTACCTTCTATTGCAAATAATAGGTGCCTTCTATTGATAGGTGCATGCAGTAAACATCTGTGGTGCATGTAAAATTCACCTACCTAACAAGGCAGAAAATCATGAGAAAATAAAGAGTGAAAGCATGCTAGGGTGGGAAGACAGAAGTCCGTGCAGGTCATGGTGGGAGCACAGAGCAGGTCAGGGCAGCCTCTCAGTGGAGGAGACGCTCAGGCGATGCTTGGCCAATCTGTAATTCTAACTTGGGCTCTGGTGGCCCTCAGCATCCTTGCTTCTTATAGGCATGCCTCTTTTGCTGCACTGCTAAGTTTCACTATCAAAATCAGGTTAACTGCTGAGCGTTAGTACTGCGACAATCATCAGGGCTGTGACAAATGCATTTCTATCTCTCCTTCTCACGAACACAATGTAGGACTGAACTTTAGGGTGAATGAAATGTGAGTGGAAATCACTCGTCTCTTTTGAAAATAAATGCGATGACTGAGCACAGTGGCTCACACCTGTAATCCCATCACTTTGGGAGGCTGAGGGAGACGGATCACCTGCGGCCAGGAGTTCGAGACCAGCCTGTCCAACATGGTGAAACACTGTCTCTACTAAAAATACAAAAATTAGCCGGGTTTGGTGGTGCATGCCTGTGATCCCAGTTACTCTGGAGGCTGATGCAGGAGAATCACTTGAACCCGGGGGGCAGAGGTTGCAGTGAGACGGAGCTACTGCACTCCAGCATAGGCAACAGAATGAGACCCTGTATAAGACAGAGAGAGAGAGAGAGAGAGAGAGAGAGAGAAAGAGAGGGGAAGGAAGGAGAAGGAGAGGACAGGAAAAAGGAAAGGAAAAACTTTTCAGTCAGTGAGTAATGCACCACACTCATTTTCATCTGCTGTGGTGATTTTGGAAGCATGAGACAAGATGGGGCCTCCATCGCCCAGGGCTCCTAAGTGACTACAGTGAACACAGACATGCCCTCACTTGCCATGCTGGATATGTGGCATGAGTGAGAAATCAACTCACAAGTTATCAACAAAGTTAAGTAAGCTGAACTTCGGGCAGTTTGTTAGTGCGGCATGACCTACTGCACAGATCCTGACTGATACACGTTGCAATGGATAAACCCAGCCTTTGGCTCTTGCAGTAGAGAGAAAAAGTGGAACCCAGTGAGATATCAAAGAGGAAAGCAAGCTTCTACATGAAAAATAGGGAGTAAATACAGATATGACCTGTCAGGTCACCGGGAGACCTCACCAGGACAGGAAGACATATTGTCTGTTTAGCCAGGTGAGGAGAATTTGGAGAATCTGGCTTGAAAGAAGCAGAGAGCTCACCCTCTTTGGAAACCCAACAGTAGAACTTGAATTTGGAGCAGACTGCACTCAAGAGGCCCAGAAGTACTCCAAGTGCGGAGATTTATTTTTTATTTATTTTTATTTTTTTAAAGGTAGAGGCTCACTCTGTCTCCCAGGCTGGAGCACAATGGCATGATCTCAGCTCAATGCAACCTCCGTCCCACTGGGTTCAAGCGATTCTCCTGCCTCAGCCTCCCAAGTAGCTGGGATTACAGGCACCCGCCACCACCACTGGCTAATTTTTGTATTTTCAGTAGAGACAGGGTTTCACCATGTTGGACAGTCTGGTCTCAAACTCCTGACCTTAGGTGATCCGCCCACCTCAGCTTCCCAAAGTGCTGGAATTACAGGCATGAGCCACTGCGCCTAGCCGAATTTTTAAACTCTTATTTTGAAATAATATAAGACTTGCAAAAATGTGGGGAAAATGGTACAAAGAGTTCTATGCCGTTCAAGATTGGCCAAATGTGAACAATTAACTACTTTGCTTTATCATTCATCCTTTCTCCCTCCATGTGTGTGCAAACACACACACTTCACACCCATGTGGGCCAACACACACATTTACTCTTTTCCTGAAACATTTGAGAGTAAGTTGCAGGCACAATGCCGCCTTATCTCTAGAGACTTAGTGTGATTTCCTAAAAACAAGGACATCATCTTGCATAATCACAGCATAATGATCAGCATCAGGAAATGAGCATGGACACACCATTATTATTATTATTAAAGAGTATTAATCTTCAGGCCTTGTCCCAAGTTTGCCGATTGTTCCAGGAATGTCCTTTATCTGGTCTGGAGCCCAGTGTAGGATCATATGTTGCATTTAGTGGTTGTGTTTCGTTAGTCTCCATTTATCTGGAAAAGTTATTGGTCAGAGAAGTCATTTTTGTCCCTCTGAATGAGAACGGCCCAGCAAGGGTCTGTTCTTTTGTCACAAGTCATTATGAGGATGGCTGGTGGAGAGAGTGGCAGCTGAGGCCCCGGAGAATGTTCCAGGGACAAGTATGAGGAAGGGCAGGGAGGAATGAGGAAGGGAGTACCCTGTAACCTTTATTTAAATACAATTTTTAATTGGAATATGGAATATGAAATGAATGACTTTCTGTAGACCCTTAACAATGTCTGTCTGTGTATTGTAAGAGTGGAGTTGGCTGAGTGCGGTGGCTCACGCCTGTAATCCCACTACTTTGGGAGGCCAAGGTGGGAGGATCGCTTGAGCCTAGGAATTCAAGTCCAGCTGGGCAACATAGTGAGACCCCATCTCGACAAAAAATACAAAAATTATCTGGGCATGGTAGTTGTGCCTGTAGTTCCAGCTACTCAGGAGGCTGAGGTGGGAGGATTGCTTGAGCCTGGGAGGTCAAGGCTGCAATGAGCCAAGATCGTGCCACTGCACTTCAGCCTGAGTGAAAGAGTGAGATACTGTTGCAAAAACACAATGATAATGACCCAAAAGAGTGGAGTTTTGTGCATAACTCTGGTTTGGCAAGCAGCTCATCCACAGGTATGTGGCTACTTGGATGGGCCTGTTCAAACAGCCTCCACGGCACCTGCACTCTGAGCACAAGGGACTCTCCTGCACTGTGGGGAAAGCATTGAAGGCTGGCTTCATCTCAGGGAAAGAGAGGACAAGAGTCGGAAGAGGATGAGGGTTAGGGGAGATGTGACTTGGGTGGGGCACATGCTGAGTCTGAGGTGGCCAGCATCTAACTGGAGATGTCTAAAAGGCAGATGGATAAAATGGGTCTGCCTGTGGTTCACGGAGAGTCCTAGGCTAGAGAAACATCATGAGTTGAAATTGCCTAACACATTCATTTAATCGAAAAAAAAAATCACTCTCAAAGGAGTAAATATTCTAGGAGCAAACTCAGCGATACAGAAACACGACCAGGCTCTCAAAATTGAGCTCATATCTGGCTTTCTCTTTTTCCTTTCTCAAACAAAATCACCATATTCACTGCTCTGACAGGGGAACCTGGACAGCAGATGTCCTCCATGTGTGTTTCATTCAGAAATTCCCAGGCTAACAGTAACAGGAGCTGCTGATGAAGTGGCGCCCTGCCGGTTTCACGCAGGGATCCGCGGCTGCCAGTGACAGTCCCTGTCGAGTGCAGTGAGGCCCTCTGGCTGGGACCCAGAGCCCAGCAGGCTGCCCCATCTCCACCAGATCCTCCCCACGCAGGGCTTCCTGCCCTATGAATGCCCCATGACAGCAGGGCTCCGAGCTCTCTGTTCAAGATCGACTTTCCCAATTAAGCTAGAGTCCTTGTTCCTTTGTCAGATCATTAAGCATTTTGGTTAAATTTTATATTTTTAATTTCTATTTACTTATATTTTAATTGACAAAATTGTATATATGTATGACTTACAAGCTGTGTTCTGATACATGTATACATTGTGGAGTGGCTAAAACAAGCTGTTTAACATTTGTATTACCTCACATGCTTGTTGTTTTGTGGTGAGAACACTTAAAATCTACTCCCTTAGCACTTTTTTTTTTTTTTTCTCTTTTTGAGACACCATCTTGCTGTCCCCAGGCTGGAGTACAGTGGCATGATCTCAGCTCAATGCAACCTCCGCCCCACTGGGTTCAAGCAATTCTCCTGCCTCGTCCTCCTGAGTAGTGGGATCACAGGTGCCCACCACCATGCCCGACTAATTTTTGTATTTTTAGTAGAGATGGGGTTTCACTATGTTGGCCAGGCTGGTCCTGAACTCCTGACCTCAAGTGATCTACCCACCTTGGCTACCCAAAGTGCTGAGACTACAGGCATGAGCCACCGCGCCCAGCCTGCAGTTTTCAAATATACTATATATTATTATTAACTTAGTCACCATGATACACAATAGATCTCTTGAGCGAATTGCTCCTGTCTAACCTTTTTGTTAAAATTAATTGTTAACGTATTGATATGGTTTGGCTCTGTGTCCCCACCCAAATGTCATCCTGAATTGTAATTCCCATAATCCCCACGTGTCAAGGGAGGGACCTTGTGGGAGGTGATTGGATGATGGGGCGGTCTCTCCCATGCTGTTCTCATGATAGCAAGTGAGTTCTCATGAGATGTGATGGTTTCATAAGTGTTTGACAGTTCCCTCTTCACAAGCTCACGCTCTCTCCTGCTGCCTGTGAAGAAGGTGCCTGCTTCCCCCTCTGCCATGGTTGTAAGTTTCCTGAGGCGTCCTCAGCCATGTGGACCTGTGAGTCAATTAAACCTCTTTCCTTTATAAATTACCCAGTCTCCAGTATGTCTTTATAGCAATGTGAGAATGGACTAATACACGTATCATAGATAATAAAAACTTACTATTTCAAGTGTCTACTGTGATGTACGATAGCTATAAGCTTTGTAAACACAAGTGAGATTAAGATAAAATATATTATTAAATATGAGAACTCTTTGTAGCATAATATTTCCAACTTTTGTAAAATCACCCCTCTTTAACAACTACAGAATTATACTCTGTGTTTTCCATGTCCAGAATTACACTATGTGTTCTATTAAACAAAAATTATGAAGTAAAATTTTAATATTCCATAACCATCAGCTTTTGAAGCAAAATATTACATCATAAAGAAAATGCCAGTTAATCATGGCAGAGAAAGGAGTTTTTCCTATAGAAAATAAACAAGGAACTTCTGATTCTGGTAAAGGAGGACGACTAGGAAATTTGAATCAACTGTCCCACTAAGGGCAGCTAGAAATGGCAGACAAAATATTTTGCAAATATGCTTAAAAGTATTAGAACGCTAACGCAGGCCCAGCGCTGTAGCTCATGCCTATAATCCCAGAAGTCTGGATAGCCGAGGCAGACGGATCACTTGAGGCCAGGAGTTCGAGACCAGACTGGCCAACATTGTGAAACACCATCTCTACTAAAAATACAAAAAATCAGCTGGGCGTGTGGTGCATGCCTATAATCCCAGCTACTCAGGAGGCTGAGGCAGGGGCATCACTTGAACCTGGGGGGTGGAGGTTGCAGTGAGCTAAGATCACACAATTGCACTCCAAACAGGGCAACAGAGTGAGATATGTCTCAAAAAAAGAAAGAAAGCTAATGCAATGATGCAATAGTTAATAACTGCTAAGCCACTACATAGGGGAAGACAGTGCCCAAGCAGATGAGCCCTATAATGGGGATGTTTTACTCCTGGGGCTTCTATCAACTCTGGAAGGGACAGTTGACGGTTCAGCAGCTCTTTTTCCAACATCACAGGGCTAGAGTGACAAGGATTGAGGTTAAGGCTCTGCAAGAGCAAAAGGCCCTCACACAGCCTCTGGCTCTGCGCTAGGATTCCACAGGGCAGCCTTGAGGGGTTTGCAACTCAGCTTGGAATCATGACAATCTCAGATATCAAGTATCTCCAGACAACTGGCAGAAGACAAGGAAACTCCCTTTTGGAGTTTGAGAGATCTTCCTCATCCTCAAATTATTTTTTCAAATATGTATCCAGGGCTCCACCCAAAATAATCAAGCCTAAGAAGATGGGACAACCGCAAAGACAGATGACAAATAAAAAGATGGCAAAAGATCTGCCGTGCAAACACTGACCCAGAGGAAACTGGAGTCTCTCTACTAAGATAAAAGCAGACTTCAAGGCGAAAAGCAGAGCTAGAGCTAGAAGAGAGGCATATTTCGAATAACAAAAAGATTTGGAAAAACATAGCAGCTCTAAAGTTTTATGTAGCTATTAACATAGGATCAAAATCTATGGAGCAAAATTTCACAGGTGGAAATGGAGAAATGGACAAATCTTCATCGTATAGAGATTTGAACACACCTCGCTCACTGACTGACAGTGTAAACAGACAAAAATCTCAGGAAAAATATAGACAAACATTATGATCAGCAAATTTCAACTTATGGATACATTTTGATGCATTCAAAATAACGTAGAATATATACTTTTTTAAAGCACACCTATAGTGTATAAATGTATATTTATAAATATATTGTATATTTATAAATATATTGTATAAATGTATATTTATAAATACACTTTTAAAAGCATATGTAGAATATTTAATTACTAAGACTTCATGTAAAAAAAATTGGTTTTCCAGCTTCTTTTGATCAATTTTCATCTTCTCTGGAAACTCTAAGCTCAGCAGGGACTCGCGCCCCTCCCTCCTGTCCCTGCAAGCTCACTCCATCCACTCCGCAGACACTTCAGTATTAAACACGGAGCTAAAAGCAGCTAGGCTTCTCCAATCTCCCGTGCATGCAGAATGGAAGCAAGCTTTGTAAACCCAATTCAAGATTCAACAGAAATCTTTATTTCTACTCCAATCTTCATCCTTCTCTTTCGCTTCCTCTTTTCTCCAACAACAAAAATAAATAACAGAATTTACTGGCCACAAAGTGTTGGCTTGAGGGGCCAAGTTAGTTACTTTATCTTCTCTTAACAGTCAAAACTTCAGTCGGGGCTGGGCACCGTAATTAATCCCAGCAATTTGGGAAGCCAAAGTGGGAGGATCACTTAAAGCCAGAAGTTTGAGACCAGCGTAGGCAACAAAACAAGATGCACATCTCTAAAAATAAAATAATAAAAAATAAATTAGTTGAGCATGGTGATGCATGCCTGTAGTCCCAGCTACTCTGGAGGCTGTGGCAGGAGGATCATTTGAACCCAGGTGTTGGAGGCTAGAGTAAGCTATGATTGTGCTACTGCCCTCCAGCCTGAGCAAGAGAACAAGACTCTGTCTCTGAAAAAACAGCAACTTCAGTGTGTTTCACTAAACAGGCTCTTTCCCAAGGCTCCTGTGATAAATATATAAATACTTAAACACCTGTACCTATGTGAGTGTGAATAATGCAGTTGAGAGATGGTATGCGTGGCCTTGCACCGTGCCAGTTTAGCTGAACCTATTGACGTTTCCCGGAATGCCCCACCATGTTTGGTTCTGGGTTACGGCTGGCCACAGAAGAAACAGAAAGAGACTTGCAGAAGGACGCAGCCACCATCCGGGTCTGGAGTTCAGAGGCCTGCTTCTGCTTAAAAACAACCCAGCTGATCTTCTGGTCAACCTCACAGGTGCTCTCAGCACATTTAACTCCTGCCTGGATCTTCTCCTTCGGCTTCTCCACATCCTGGGGCAGGCACATGTGCAGATCCATGGCCAAGGGTGCCAGCTTCTTCCACAACTTACCTGCACCATCAGGATGGTGACACCTGTGCAGGTTGCAGTTCATCCCCCCAGAATCCACCTGGCTTTTGTGGTTTCTGCTTTGTCTTTGCAGGTTCCAGCCTACCCTTGCTCTTCCCTGCTTCACATCCCCATTTTCTCCCTGACTGCCAGCCCTGCTGACCTATAGCGGCCTCAGGCACCCCCAAGACACGCAGCAGCAATAGCCTTCCAGTGTCTTCTTCACAGCTCCAGCAGCGAACGCAGTTCAGTCCCCATCATGAGCCCATCGTTTCCCAGCACTCTGTGCAGCTCCGACTCCCTGACACACAAGAGCTTCCGTTACGGTCTGCTCAATTCTATGTAGAGACAAAAATCCCCAATCACCTTAGGTCCAGGGGGAGGTAGCTTAGGTTCAGTTGGGGTGCCGTCAACATCCCACACTCAGCTGGGCACCAGCAGGCAGACTCGTTCACCACTCAGTGCACAGCGTCACGCCCCTGCTCCACGCCAGATCCAGGGCTAGCTGCTGGGAACAGAAATAGGCCCTAACCTTGAGGATTGCAGAATTACAGCTGTCCTTCTGAGTAGGAATGACAACAGACCCCACACAAATGCTGAGCTCAAAGGAAAGGAGACCTTTCAACTGGGGATGAGTGAAGAGACGGGCTAACGACTACTTCCCACTAGAGGTGGCCTGATGCGGGGGGAGGAGAAGGTGCTACATCTTCCCTTCTTGCTGCCAAGAACATGGCTTCCTGCCTGTGCTTGCCAAAGGTGGTTCTGTGAATGGAGCGGGGGTGTGGGAGGGGGACCAGACCAGCCTTTGCTACATTGCATTTCACATAACGTGCCTTTCCCTAAGATGCTCTGGAAAGCGCCTAAACCCTCAGTGGAACAAAATCAAGTGAAATTTTCCAAACAGCATCTGGTAGCCCAACTTCCTCAACACCCTCCAAACAAGGAATACCTGTATTTGGTCAGTGGGGCTGCTTCTCAGAAAATGGCTTTGGGGCCCAGCAAGGTGGCTCATGCCTGTAATCCCAACATGTTAGGAGGTCAAGGCGGAAGGATCACTTGAAGCCAGAAGTCCAAAACCACCCTGGGCAGCAAAGTGAGACCTATCTCTAAAAAGAAAAACAAAAAGAAAAAAAAAGTAGCCAGGCGCGGTGGTAGGCGCCTGTAGTCCCAGCTACTCAGCGGCTGAGGCAGAAGGATCGCTTGAGCCTAGGAGTTGGAGGCTAGAGCGAGCTATGATCATGCCACTGCACTCCAGCCTGGGCAACAGCGAGACCCCATCTTTAAAAAATACATATTTGTTTTGGGCCAGTTAATGGTAGGTGCCCAGGGGCCATTAGATATGGTCATGTTATGTGGGAAGATAAGAGTTTTCTGTCCCTGTCACCATCTTGTTCACTATCTTGTTCCTTCCCTTCCTCCTCTAGTTGAGAGAGT
The DNA here is from genome assembly GCF_008728515.1 of Papio anubis. NCBI lineage: Eukaryota > Metazoa > Chordata > Mammalia > Primates > Cercopithecidae > Papio > Papio anubis. Next base: position 19,990,356 of record NC_044988.1, on the reverse strand, counting down.
TCTTTTAGTTCTTTAGCACATAAAAATTGTTTTATCACCGACAGTCCAATTTATCAAGAGGAAGATCTCTTTTGTCTGTGCCTATCTATCTTCAGAATCTGCGGAGCCTGCTGCTGGGAGGACGGCAGGGTTTGCTCCCAATTTTCCAGCGACCAGGGCCCTGCTGGGGAAAAGGCTGGGACTCTGCAGGGAAAGGCAGAGGGCAGAAAAGGTGAGTGACCAGAGCGGCAGGGCTCAGGGAGCTCTCAGACCAAAAGGTCCCGCCACAGAGAAAGTAACAAATGCTTTGCCCCACCTGTAGGCTTCCTGCAGCGGCACAACCAGCTGTGAGAAATCTCATTCTCTTTCTGGTGTTGGATTATGTTCACAGCCCTTCCAGACAAGGAAGCAGTACTAAAGGCTCACCGTAATTCAACAAAACACCAGCAAGGCTTCCATTTAAGAACAGGTTGGTTTCAGAAACTTACTTGTACACTTGGTTATTGGGAGCTGAAAGTATTTTCCCACTAAGCCAGGATGGCTACGGGTCCAGCACATCCTATTTTCCTTTCTTCCTGGGCTCACAAGTCATGCTGTGTCTCCCAGCCTTCCTGGCAGTCAGGTGGGCCCGTGTAACTGAGTTCTGAGTGAGGGAATTCAGGCTGAAGCAATGCATGCCATGACCAGGCCTGACCTCCAAAACCTCCCATGCAATCCCCCTCCGTCTTTCTTTTCCCATTTCTTCGCTGAGAGAGAGTGAGGGAGAACGGGTGTGGGGAGACGCTCAAGGTGATGGGGATCTGGATTTTGAATGACTGTGGGGAGCGGAGCCCAAGCACCACACTCCCACCAACTTATATTGAATTGACACGGATGTGACTACAAAATCAACTTCATTTTGCTAAGCCACTGAGTTTGTGGTACTGGTTTATTATTTTAACTTTAGTAAATTTTACTGCATACAGCCAAAGAGAGAGAGAAATGATGTTAGCATGGGAGGTTCTTAAAGAAATCCATTTTAACCAGTGCAGAGATGAACTATCACACCAAGTATAAATCCTCGCTATAAGTTTTGGTGCAGTACATGTACTTTTTTTTTTTTTTTGAAACAGAGTCTTGCTCTGTTGCCCAGGCTGGAGTGCAATGGCGTGATCTTGGCTCACTGCAACCTCTGCCTCCCAGGTTCAAGCAATTCTCCTGCCTCAGCCTCCCAAGTAGCTGTGATTACAAGCACACACCACCATGCCCGGCTAATCTTTGTATTTTTAGTAGAGACTGGGTTTCACCATGTTGGCCAGGCTGGTCTCCAACTCCTGACCTCAAGTGATCTGCTGACCTCGTCCTCTCAAAGTGCTGGGATTACAGGTGTGAGCCACCATGCCCAGCCTCAATGTACAATATTTGTAAAAGCTACTTATCTGTTATCTGCTCCTTTCTGCCACCCTACCTCACAGTGACTCTCTCTTCAAGGTCCCGTTTCTCAGACCCAAACTACAGTACTACTTCTTATGCATAAACTTTCTAACACTGCGAGCACCAAAACCTCCTCGTTCCTCTCTTCCCCAATCAAAAACTGCAGGTGCGCCAGACAGGAGGCTGTTAGCCCTGGAGAGAACTCTATTTATTTTTCAGTTTCTTTCCTTTATCCAGATCTGAGCCCAGACATGGTATGATTAGAGAGGACAGGCTGATGACCCCGGAATTTCAGTGCCTTAACAGCACAGGTGTATTTTACAACCCTTCACAGTCCATTATGAGGTCATGGTAGAGGTGGGGAGGACTCTCCTCCACAGAATTATTCAGGGACTCAGGCTTGCTCCAGCAAGTGAGTACACCAACTTGAAGGGCCCTGGAGTCCTTCACTAGATTATTTGACCCAGTCTGCAGGGGAGGGAAGAGAACATGGAGCAGTGTTCAGGAAGTGTTATGGGACATGGTGGACTTAACCTCTGGACACAGCTCATTGGCCAATTAGTCACAAGGCTCCTGCTAAGTGCAAGGGAGGCTGGGAAATGTGTTCTTCCCATGTGTTCAGATGGAAGGTGGAATGGGATTTGGTGAACGCAGAGCATGCTCTCTACCGCTCACAGAGTCTTAAAATCTCTTTCTCTTTTACCACATTGGTTTCTAACATTTGTATGATGCCAGTGTATGCTTTCACGCAGATCAGGGTAAACTGCAGCTGATGGGCCACATCCAGCAGACTGCCTGTTTTTGCTAATAAAGTTCTATGGGAAGACAGCTATGCCTTGTGATATTGTGATATTGTCTGCCTGCTTTCAAACCTGCAACAGCAGCGTCAAGCTGTTGAGACAAAGCCGGTATGGTCCACCAAGGCTAAATCACTTATTATCTAGCCATTTACAGAAAATGTTTGCTGACACCTTCTACAAACAGTCCCCAACTTATGATGGTTTGACTGAACAATTATCTGACTTACGATGGTGTGAAAGCAGTAACCATTCAGTAGAAACCATACTTTGAGTATCCATACAACCATTCTGGTTTTCATTTTCAGGTCAGTGTTCAATAAGTTGCATGAAATATTCAATTCTTCATTATAAAACAGGTTTTGTGTTAGATGATGTTGCCCAACTGTAGGCTAATGTGTTCTGAGTGCATTTAGCAGGCCAGGCTAAGCTATGCTGTTTGGCAGTTTAGGTAAATTAGATGCATTTTTGACTTTTGATATTTTCCATTTATGATGGGTTTATCAGGGCATGATCCCATCATAAGTCTAGGAGCATCTGTATAGACTGATAATTCTAATTAAATGCATCCAAGTAGCACACTGCTGTAGCTGTAATTCCTAATGCATTCATTCATCAAGCGTGCATGTATGCAGCACCCATAAACTCTTTGCCAGGCTTATTCGAGGTAGAAGTATGCAACTATGAAAAAAAATTGTCTTTATGCTCAAACTTCTAGTCTTTATAAGAATGATGGTAAGAGGTGTGCAGAGTGTGGAGAAGCAACCTTTTAAAAATGTATTTCATTAGTGCAAAAAGCAAGAGAATCCCACCTAAGCAAATTTCCCCACTCTTCAGAAGTTTTAAAGGGCAATTCCCAGAAATAATTTAGATTGTGGACCTGCCCCGACTGGAAGCATGTATAGTCATCCACTGCATAATGATATTTCAGCCAACAACAGACTGCGTATATGATAATGGTATGATAGGATGTAAGATTATAATGCAGCATTTTTACTGTATCTTTTCTATGTTAAGATACAGTTAGATACACAAATACCACTGTGTTACAACTGCCTACAGTGTTCAGTACAGCAACATGCAGTACAGGTTTGTACCTTAGGAGCAAAAGGTAACCCAGGTACCTAGACCTGGTAGCCCAGGTGCGTAGTAGGCTAGACCATATGGGTTTGTGTAAGTGCACTCCATGATGTTCACACAATAATGAAATCACCTAACTTCACATTTCTCAGAGGGTATCCCTGCTGTTAAGCGATGCGTGACTGTACGTAGTACCATTAAATAAAATGCCACCCAATGGAAAATCTTAGAATTGTTCTGATTCCCATTAACAGAATTAACAGAAGTAACAGAATTTTCCCAGTTTCTTTTTTTCTTCTTTATAACTTCCTTAAGCAAGCCATGTTATCATGTGCTAGTTCCCCTGAGGTACAATATCGCATTGTTTATTTTTACCAGGTATACGCCGTGTCAATCAACCAGTGGCCAGACGTTTCCAGAGAGGTGGAAATCTAAGACAAGCGTGGAAGGACAGTCCCTACATCCTCCCTGGGGCGCTGCTGACTTTTAAGAGAAACCAGTGGCCTCCCCAGTCTTTGAAAAAGGCCTCATCAAGGCAAATCCAAACAAATTTTCCCCCAATTCACTGTCAAACAGGTTTCATACTCAAACCCCAATGCAAAGGGAAGGGAATGTTAGATTCATTAGTTTAACGCCAGCTAGGCAGGTACAGCTGAGGCTGAGCTGAAGAATAAATGTTAGGAAACAAAGTTATTTGATGGCAACATGCCAGAGCATAATCTCCCTCTTGAGAACCCCTCTTAGGCCCAGGCCTCCTTCAGACCCCTACCACCTCCCTGCTCAGACAAGAACTTTAGAAACAAAGAGAATATGAGCCATTGGCAGTAGTTCATGGTACCAGACAGCCTGGAAGCTGGAGCTGGGCCAAAGGACATTTGGAATTCTGGGATTCCGTGGGCTTCTGCATCCTTAGAGCATTTGTCCCAGGGACTGCAGGATTCTGGAGCTTTGGCATTCTGGTTCTCGGCTGGTGGGACTAAATAAATTGCCCTTTTCTGTCTCCACCCTGAATTCTTCATGGTCATGGTCTTGACTCTTGATTTACAAAACGGGATACACCAAAGCAAGAAGAGAGGGCTCTGCCTGTGTCTATACACTTCTGCTCCCTGGGGCTTGTGGTCAGCCCCAGTAAAACATCCAGTGATCAGCCTTACAGATGCACAGGAGGCTCTTAATAAAGGGCAGAGACCATAATCCTCATCTTCATCCATCTCCCTCCCAACTTCCTAAGTGCCTGGGGGCTTACATGCCACCTCAGAGGAATGAAGAAACTTGCCAATTCTCATTGTTCATGATTCCATATTTGCAAATTCACCTACTTGCTAAAACCTACTTGTCACCTCCAAATCAAACTGATGGCACGTTCACAGTCATTCTCCACCGTGTACAGAGCAGCAAAAAATCTACGTCACCCGATGCACATGTTTCCATCTGAGATCGAATTAATTCTGGTGCTGTAAAAATTGTTCTTCCTATGGTCTATCTAGTGGCCTGTGTTTGGAATTTTCATGCTTTTTTTGGTGGTGATTTTGCTAAGATAGCACTTGATATGGTTTGGCTGTGTGCTCAGCCTAATCACATCTTGAATTGTAGTTCCCTTAATCCTCATATGTCGTGGGAGGGAACTGATGGGAAGTGATTGAATCATGGGGGTGGGTTTTTCCCGTGCTGTTCTCTTGATAGTGAATAAGTCTCACAAGATCTGATGAGTGAATAAGTCTCACAAGATCTGATGGTTTTATAAAGGGCAGTTCCCCTGCACACACAGTCTTTCCTGCTGCCATGTAAGATGTGCCTTTGCTCCTCCTTCACCTTCCGCCATGATTGTGAGGCCTCCCCAGTCATATGGAACTGTGAGTCCATTAAACCTCTCTCCTCTATAAATTACCCAGTCTTGGGTTTGTCCTTATAGCAGCATGAGAACGGACTAATATGGCACTAGAGAATAGTGTGACCCTAAGAATGTGATGGCCCTATGGGGGACATACATGTGTCAGACTGGCTTCCTTCAAGAGGACTCAAGATATAATCTCAGGTCATCCCCTACTAGGGAGCTTTCAATGAATTTATCTGACCGCAGGGCCTCAATTTCCTCATTGGTAAAATGAGGAGGGGAGGTGGGGGTGGTCTTTTCATCATTAGCATTCTCTAAAGAATGTATTTTTTAATTATAAAGCTTCATAAATATTTATTGTTGTGGACATTCTTTCAAAGTATAAAGGCAAACGCAGCCACTGTAGTCACTCTTTTTCGAGTGCTCTAAAGCAATCATCATAACTATACTTAGCTGAGGATGTAAAGGAATGCCACCATTGATAAAGAGGTCTGTTCCTGGGATCCAGGGTGAACACTAGTCTAGGATGGCCCTGAAAACCTTGAGGATGACCAATGTGCAGGTCCCTCTCTCTTCTGTGAATCACACATCCTCAAAATAACCAGGAAGACAGCCTCAAAGGCAGTTATTCCCCAAAAATAATATTGCCCCAAACCGTTTTCTCTCTTGACACACACATGTTCATGAGTCACCCTGGGGCTCTGGACCGCAGGTTTTTCCAGCTCAGGTGAACAAGCCAACGTGCAGCAAAGCTGCTCAGCCACTCTCCGAAGCAAGAACCCGAGATTCTTTGTCGTAATCAGGTGCGTAAGGAAACCTGTTGGGGTTAGTACAAAGTGTCTCTCTCTTTAAGCAGCTCGAAGTTATACAGACATTTAACCAAGTCTCCTACTTCCTGTCAAAAAATCCCAACCAAGCAACCAGCCGAGCACAGGTAGGTGGTGAGTGACAGATATTTGTGCAAAAATTAGATGTGGTCTCATGAAGTCCCCACAGCCTAGGAACATTCCACTCAATCTAGTGAGCTCCATGCTCACTATGTGCTGGTCTCGCACCACATCCGGGGGAAGCGGATGTAACTCCACAGAGGCTGACTTGAGAGACACGATCCAGTAAGAGGCTGGACTGCTTGATCCAGAACCCCGTAGAAATACACTGGTCCTGTCAGCAGGTCTGAGATAGATGTCTAGCCAAGTGACAAGCTCCAGTACGGCCTTAGGATTCACCAAAGTCACCCCTACTCATGAGACGTGTGAGGCATACAGATTTGCCTTTAAGTGGCAACGAGGATATCTGCACTCCAGATCTTGGTGGAGAATTTAGTCTCTCTGCTGCCTAACTCTTATCAAATTTGGAAACAAATGGTGTCTATGGACGACTTTCCTGAAGTACACACAGCCCAGCGATGCCTGTATAAGCATTTCCAGAGTGGCATATTAAACACAACACTACTCCACAAAACGTGGTACATATCCTTAAAACAAGTTCCTTGATCAAATTAGTTTAGGACAAAGTCTGAAAAAGTTACCCAAGATTTTTACTTAACTGCAGAACGGCACACAAGTGTGTGTGTGGTGTGTGTATATATGTGTGTGTGTGTGGTGTGTGTGTATGTGTGTGGAGGTGTGTATGTGTGTGGAGGGGTGTGTGTGGTGTGTGTGTATGTGTGTGTGTGGTGTGTGTGTGTATGTGTGTGTGTGGTGTGTCTGTGTGATGTGTGATGTGTGAATGTGTGGTGTGTGTATGTGGTGTGTGTGTATGTGGTGTGTGTGCGGTGTGTGTGCGTGTGTGGTGCATGTGTGTGGTATGTGTGTGGTGTATGTGTGTGTGCTGTGCATATGTGTATTTGTGGTGTGTGTATGTGTATGTGTGGTGTGTATGTGGTGTGTATGTGTGTGTGGTGTGTGTGTCTGTGTATGTGTGTGGTGTGTGTGTGGTGTGTGTGTACACGTGCAGTATGTGTGTATGTGTGTTGTGTGATGTGTGTTTATGTGTGTGGTATGTGTATGTGTGTTGTGTGGTGTGTATGTATGTGTGGTGTGTTTATGTATATGCGTGTGGGGTATATATGTGTGGTGAGTGTGTGTATGTATATGTGTGTGTGTATGGTGTGTGCTGTGTGTGTGTTGTGTGTGTGGCGGGGGTACATGTACCCCTCAGGGTAGGGATCTGCTATGGTCTGAAAGTTTGTGTCTCTCCAAAATTCATACATTGAACTCTAATCCCCAACATGGAGGTATTAAGAAGCGGGGCTTGTGAGTGGTGACTAGGTCATGAAGGTGGAGTCCTCACGAATAGAATTCGTGCCCTTATAAAAGAGGTCTGAGCTGGGCACATTGGGTCATGCCTGTAAGCCCAAGGACACGGGAGGCTGAGGTAGGACTGCTTGAGGCCAGGAGTTCAAGACTAGCCTGGACAACATAGTGACACTCCCTCATTCATAAAAACAAATAAACAAATAACCAGCCGGATGGTGTGTGCACCTGCAGTCCCAGCTGCTTGAGAGGCTGAGGCAGGAGGATGGCGTCAGTCCAAGGGTTCGAGGTTACAGTGAGCTATGATCGCACTACTGCAATCTAGCCTGGGCAACAGGGCAAGACGCTGTTCCTGAAAAAATAAAAAGAGGCCTGAGGGAGCTTGTGTGCCCCTTCTGCCATGCAAAGACACCAAGAAGATGCCATCTCTGAGGAGCAGACTCTCACCAGACACTGGATCTGCTAATGCCTTCATCTTAGACTTCTGCAGACTTCCCGACCCCCAGAACTGTGAGCAGTAAACACGACTGTTTATAAATTACCCAGCCTAAGGTATTCTGTTAGAGCACCCTGAATAGACTAAGACAGATCTTAGTCTCTTTTCTTCATTAATGTACTCCCACGTTCCTAGAATGGTGGCTGGCACATCAATACTCTTTGAATGAATAAATGAATCTTACTGAAAATCTTTACATTCAATCAATACAGATAAAATACATTGAAGTCAAGGAGTAATATGCATTAACAAAATGCAACAGTTCATGAAAATGTGCAACTATGCACACCAAACTCTTAACCATTCAGTCACTTAGAAAGATAATGCACATGTGTATGGTTGAAAAACAACAGCAAGAACAGCCCTGAAGCTACAACAGGACTCCTTCAACAAATGCAGCATTTAGTGAGAATTTATGGAACTGAGCAAACCTGAGCAATCATAAGCCTGCAGCCACGACGACAAATACAGCAACACGGACTGGGGAGGCCCAAACATAGCACAGAGCTTTGGATATGCTAGTTTTATGATGAGTTTCCAAAGAGCGGCTTTAGGATACACTACTTGCCAAATACATATAGTTTCAGTGGCAGCCGGGGATCCATTTTCTTACAGGGTAAAATTGCTGAGACTCCAGCAGATTCCATAGCTTGTGAAAGTCAGAAATCTTGCTGCAGTGTCTGCTAATGCTCAGAAGTGAAAGCCTCATGGTTCAGTATCTCTTCTCATTTGCACAGGCACAGAGCTCAGGCTCCTCACCCACTCCGTGCAGCATCCGATCTGTTCAAAATCTTGGATTTCACAAGGAAGAGCCACATTGCCCAGCCTTCCACTGCCTCCATAGTCCCACCCACGTCCCCCGCTCCCTCCCTCTACTTCTCCTGAAGCTTTGGATTTGGTGGCTCCAAAATCTTCACCGTTTCTTACAAGAGTGACTTCCCCTTTCACTCAGACATAAAGGAGGAAGTCTCAGATTCTACCCCTAAACTTGCAAGTCCGATCTACTTTTGTGAACCCCCTTTGTTTTTGGGTGGCCCATCATCCATTCTGTCTCCTTTGGGTTATAGCTGAGCTTGGGAGAATGACCTTTCGCTCAATATGTGCATCTTGGCACACCTGTTAATTCAAGTTTCCTGCTCTCCTGTGGCTAAGTGCCAGGCCACTCAGACTTTGCTGAGCTGTTGAACCTTGAGGGGATTTATCTGATAACAGTGGGGACAGGGAAAAGGAACAGATAAAATTCTTTTATTTTGGTGGCTATGGGGTCATCAGGATTTTTTTTTTTTTTTTTTGAGACGGAGTCTTGCTCTGTCGCCCAGGCTGGAGTGCAGCGGCCAGATCTCAGCTCACTGCAAGCTCCGCCTCCCGGGTTCACGCCATTCTCCTGCCTCAGCCTCCCAAGTAGCTGGGACTACAGACGCCCACCACCTCGCCCGGCTAGTTTTTTGTATTTTTTAGTAGACGGGGTTTCACCGTGTTAGCCAGGATGGTCTCGATCTCCTGACCTCGTGATCCGCCCGTCTCGGCCTCCCAAAGTGCTGGGATTACAGGCTTGAGCCACCGCGCCCGGCCAAAAAACTCTGTTCTGCAAATGTGAGTCAGTTTATTTCTGTTGCTTACAACCCAGGAACCTGACTCTTTGCCCCACCAGTAGAGCAAAGGCCTTTCTAATGAGAAGTCAGGGTCTACCAAAAAAGTTGTTTTGCTTTTAACGTGACACATCTATTAGCATCTCCCATGAATGTTAAGTTTAGTTTGGGAAATGCCCTAGATGTTCTGGATTTTTATTTCTGAATCTACTCAAAGTCTATGGATTCCAGCCATATGGTTTGCATTAGTTTTCTATTGCTGTGCAACAAATTGCCTCAAACTCAGCAGCTTGAAACAATACCTTTTTGATGATCTCAAAGTTTCTGTAGGTCCGAAGTCCAGGCAATGGTATAACTGGGTTCTCTGTGCAAGGTCTCACAAGGCTGAAATCAAAATATTTGCTGGCTGTGCTCTCATCCAGAGCTCAGGATCTTGCTCCAAGCTCATTCAGGCTGATGGCAGGATCCAAGTCCTCAGGATTGTAGGACTGAGGTCCCTGTTGCCTCATCAGCTGTCACCTGAAGGTCTCTCTCAGCTCCTAGAGGCTTCCCTCAGTTCCTGGCCATGTGGCTCTCTCACAGCATGGCAGCATCCTTCTTCAAGGCTAGCAGAGACTCTCCTTGAACTTTAGATCTTCTTTAATGGGCTGATTAGGTCAGAACAGCCAGGATCATCTCCTTTTGATTACTTAAAGCCACTGATTAGGGACTTCATTACATCGGGACTTCACTTTGTATATCCCATAATCTAATCGGAGTGACAGCCAACACTGTCCTGCCCACACCCAAAGGGGAAGAGATTATGCAGGATGTGTACACCAGGGGGTGTGAATCTCAGAATTCTGCCCAGCACATGGTCTTGCTCCCAGTTCTCTGGGGAGCAGAACTACCTCTTAACCATTCCCTTGGCTTATATTTTTAAAGTGTATATGATACCTCATATAGGGCTATTGTTAGGATTACTGTCTCTGTTCACATGATGCCCCACATAAGGAATATATATTCTTGGAATTAAGAACCAAGACCCATTAAACTTCGCTGAGAGACTGGTAGGTTTTGCCATGTGGTCCATAGGAATCACATGAGTGAACCTGATTCTCTTCACTGTAGCTAGTGGGAAGCTCAGAAACAAATATGTGGCTAATTCTAAGTAACTGAGTGAAGTTTATGAGTACTTGTATCTTACAATACCTGTGTTTCATCCCCCACAAGCCCCTGCCCAGCCTCACTCTTTCATTTTAATTCAAAACTCTTCTGGCACTGACTACTATTTTAAGGTAGATAGTCTTGTAAGTAGTCTCTAATATGTTGTATAAGGAAATAGAGTATACATAAAAATGAAATAAAATAATAATAATAGCTAATCTCAACAGAGCCATTATTGTGACCACCTAGTATAAGCATTACCACATTTGATCTTTACAACCACTCTAGGAAATAAGATACTTTAATATCCTTATTTAATAGATGAGGAAACAGATGAGGCCTAGAGAAGAGAAGAGATAGTATCAGAACAACCATGTAAGTCCAAGCATGCCTGACCACAGAGCCTAGGCTGTTAACCATCACACTCTATTGATTTAAATACATTTACATTTTAAAGGGAGGAAAGAGTGAGGATAGTTCGCTGCCTATGAAACTCTCCAGATCGAAAGAGACCATCACACATATTGTAAAGACCAGAGGAATTGTTTTCTGCACACCTTGCCTGGTAAGTACTCTTCTACAACCTAAAACAAAGTGTAGAATTTGATAAGAGCTAAGCCCTGCTTGAAAGTAGAAAAGGGGCTTTCAGAAATAGAAGGGCTTGGAAACAAGTAAGCAAGCATTTTCCTTGGTGAGTTATAAACAGGTGTTAGAGAATATCTGACACCAAGACACAAGCACGATGTGACAGTTTCCATATAGAAGACTCTTGAATATTCACCGTGGAACTGAGGAGTAAAGTATGTTCTTTCTAAAACAGAGTATGAAAAACTAGAGTTGATAAGACACATTCTGAAGGCACATCGCTGATGCCAGCCCACATTCTTTAACCCTTACTCCAAAGTATATTATTTATACAATAAATATAATATAGTTATTGGAAAATAAATGTTTATTATAGTAAAAATAAATACAATATTTAAAAAATAAATCAGCTAATAATTATTGTCAGAGGTTTGCATCCATATCAATATCAATGTGATGTTTATGAAAACATAAACACAGCTGACTAGTTTACATACTTACCTAGGACCATAAATAGCCTTGACTAGGGACAGCCAGGACTTAGGTTTCATGCCTACGACTCACTAGGATTCACTGTGACTCACGACGCCACGTAGTGGTAGCTTCGACAATTGCAAGTCCATTAACAGAAGCAAGACCCAGGGTGCTTACTTTATACCTAACACCTATAAAGTTTCAGCCAGAACGATGTAGCTAGGTTTTATCTTGAAGTCTATTTCAGAGCTAATATGAAGGTAAGAACCCAGGCATTCTGACCCTTTGAGAGAGTGAGAGCAAGAGTGAGAGAGTGAGAGAGAGAGAGAGAGAAGGGGAGAGAGAGAGAGAAGGAGAGAGAAAAAGAGACTTAGAGTTTAGTGGAAGGCGCATCTTTGCTGCAACTTTTCAAGTTAGTAGAATATTATCACCAACACAAAATGTCCCTTGGGGGACTATGTTCTATAAATTCAAATTTTATTAGTAGTCCTTTGAAGTGCATAAAAACTGACAGGAGAACTTAAGTTGCTTCCACTAATTATAAAGCAAATGAGTGGTAAAGGGACTAAGACCCATTGTGCATGCCCCTGAGCTTTCCATAGTACTCCATCAATGTCTTATAGACAGCTCTGTGTGATGGAGTGGCAATGCCCTATCGGAGTGTGAGAAAGCAGCCAAGAGGGCAGCTGATTTCCCTTGCACACAAGGACACATGTGAGGTTGTCCTACTCTTTGCACTGAATTTAACTTCATGTTTCCAGAGGCCACATTTCCCACTGACATGCCTTTTATTTCATAAGCACCTTCATCTGGGCTATAGACACCCTCACACCCAGACTGCCACTCTTCATAAATTTTCAAAATCCTGCTGCGATGGTAATTCAAGTCTAGTTTTGCAGTAGTTCTTCCTCAACACCAAAGCTTACATATTTTTAAATAAAAAAGTCCCCCTTGGCTCGCAGAGAATCATCCAACAACATTCCTTACTCTGCTTTTTTTTACTTTTTCTTTTTTCTTGGTGTTTCACTTTTTCCACTCTTTCAATTGCTTGAAGAACTCTTAAGCACACCACAACAAATATTTGGGTCACAGCTTGCTTTAATGATGTGCTTTCAAAATAGTGGTTTTAATCCTGGATGCAATTTTTGTTGTTGTTTTCCTTTTGCAGTGATAGCCCACAGGCATTTCTGCCTGGGATCGGGATCATAATGAGGAGAATAGGGCACCCCAGAATTCCTAAGGGCCTCGTTATTAACACCCCAGCCTTGCGATCCTCAGAGCATATGTCCTGGCTTTCCTCTAGATGGCACTGTGGAGCAGAGGCGACTGTCTCAGGGACCTGTATCTTCCTCTATCAGCCATTACCCACTTCTCTGCAGGTGAAACCAGGCCCAAGTGCACAGATTTGAAGAGGAAAAGAAAGTCTCCTGGGAACTCCTTGCAGCCTGGGGGGAATGTGGAAGCAGTGGATGTTCTGTCTGGGTAGCAGTGTGGCGGGTTAGGAATGGGCTGGCCACGTGCGTCTGAACCTGCGGTGTGCTTCTGATGGATTAGCGACTGGTGAGAAGACCCCATCACAGTGGGGCACAGTTAGTAAAAGTTCTGGATTTAGTTAGCCCAGATATCAAAGTCTCATCAGAATATGGTTGCCAAAAAATAAAAATACAGGATACCAGTTAAATTTGGATTTTGGATAAACAGCAAACGCTTTTTTAGTATAAGGATGCCCCATGTATTTGAAGAGAACTTGCACTCAAGTCTCTTCTCAACTTACTGTACTGTTTTCCTAGAGTAAAGATACTAAAAATATCTGTGCACTTTTGTATCAGAGATTGTTTATCAATATCGAGGGCTTTTCTCTGGCTTTCAAAGCAAATTTGGCATTAGCAGGGCTACATCCTGAGGGGACACAGCAGCAATCAGCGCCCCTTTATTCCTGAACAGTATCTCCACTGTGCTTTCCAGACTTCCACAAAGTCCACCTCTCTGCAGAACCTAAGCTCCTTTTATCACAAGCTGGTGGTGGGGGGGGGGGGTTGCCCTCTTCTCCCCCTTACCCAAGACTCTAGCCCCACCTCCTCATGGCACTCTGTCTGTCACCAACAAAAGGTCCTCCCCACTGTCATCACCCTCCGTCCCTCACTCATGATAAAAAGGTAAGGGACATACACGACAATGTGAATGTACTTCATGCCACTGAATTGTACACTTAAAAATGGCTAAAGTGGCCGGGCATGGTGGCACGCACCTGTAACCCCAGTTACTCAGGAGACTGAGGCACAAGAATCACTTGAACCCAGGAGGTGGAGGCAGCAGTGAGCTGCGATCATGCCACTGCCCTCCAGGTTGGGCGACAGAGTGAGATCCACTCTCAGGAAAAAAAAAAAAAAGGAAAAAAGAAAAAAGGCTAAAATGGCAAATTTTATGTTAGGTATATTTTACCACAATGAAACATACGGAGCAGGGGGATTGTCTTACTGTAAGACTGCCTGCAGCTCAGCCCAAGCCCGGCCTGCCCTCATCTCAAAGTCTTCTGCAGTGTCTTCCTGCCTGAGGAATCCAGGCAAAATGACGCCTGGCCTCGCCTCCTGTCTGCCCTCATGTGTTCCTTCGTGAGCTGTGTGCAGACCCAGGATGTCTCTCTTTGCAACTTCCGCCCCCACATCCGGCCCCAGGCACCGCCTCTCGCCTCAGGAGACCCCACTGCTCTGAGGCCCTCATCTCCAAAGTCCTACCCGCAAGCTCTTTCCTGAGCTCTCGTCTGTCAGTCCCACTTGCAGGGGAGGCTGGGCCCCTAATTTCTGCTATTTATATTAGCAATGCCTGATCTCTCAACAATTTCATTTTTTATTTTCCAAATGTCAAATGAGCTTCTCAGTAGCCAAGCATAATAATGTGTCCTTATTTGACCCCAAACTCCCCTGACTTCCAGGTACAAAGCTTTCTCACAGCCCATGGGGCTTAGAAAGTGCCTTTTATCCTCCTGGCATCTCTCGCCTATCATCTGCCAGGCATTCTGTGCCCTGCCCATCCCGCTACCCCACAGTAGCCGGACAGAGGAGACCAGTTTGTGTCCTGGTGCGGGCACCAATGGGTCTCGTGGATCCCCTATAGCTCCATGCACTTCTCACGGACAAGTTCATTTCCTTCTCTGCTTTGGTTTTCCTGTTCTTTTTCTCCCATCCTCCAAGCCTCCCATCAGAAAAACTCTTCCAAACTCTAGTGAGCCGAATCGTGTCTCCGTCAAATTATGTCCTCCTGGAACCTCAGAATTGTTGGAAAGAGCGTCTTCACTGATGTCATTGAAGTAAGGATCGAGATGAGGTCACACTGGATTAGGGTGGACCCTAAATCTGATGAGAGTGTCTATAAGAGACAGAAGAGGACAGAGGGAGACACCGGGCAGAGGCCGATGTGAGGATGGAAGCAGAGACTGCAGTGTTGCGTCTGCGAGTCGAGGAATGCCAAGGGTTGCTGGCGACCAGCAGGGCTAGGAGAGAGGCACGGGAAAGATTCTCCCTCGGAGGCTCCAGAGGGAACCAGCCCTTCCGACACCTTGATTTCTGACTGCTGGCCTCCTGACCTCCGAGCCACCCAGTTTGTTAAGACAGCTCCAGGAAATTAGTACATAAACCAATTGGCAAAACTCTGGACAGACGGGGACCAATGACCCAGCCTTGGCTGGGAGGGTGTCTACAAGCAACTGTGACGGACTGGAGTCCCTACAGGTCCTCACGGGAGCTCCTAGGAAAGAAAGGGGTCTGGGGACGAGGACACAGGGAGGAAAGGGAAAGAAATGAAGGGGCCAAAAAGCATCTTTAGCCAGACCTGCCCCCTGACTATGCCTAGGCTATGGGGGATGGAAAGGGTATGCCCAAGAATGAAAAGAACGAAGTGCATTATCACCAGCACAGACTGTGGGGCGTGGACGGAAGAGCGGGGGCCAGGTCCAGTGTCATTGACTTTGTTTTTTTGTAAATTGGATTTATTTATAGCACCTCTCCCTTACAGGTCTCACCACAAAACCACACCAAATCAACCCAGGGGGATCACAGACGTCAAGGGCTCAGAAAATAAAGTATAAAGTTAATTTGTTAACCTGAAAGCTGTTCTCTAACTCAATTTATCTAAGGGAGACAGTTCCATTAGCTGTGCTAAGTGGCAGATATCCAGCCTTCACTTGTGCCAATCAGTCACTGAATGATGGGCCTTCATGAGTCCCAGGTGGGTCCCCAGCAGGCTCTCACCAGGCCCCCACGGAGGGCTGCAGGGGGTGGCATCCGCACTGTGAATGCTGCAAAACTTGGCTGTCCAAAGTGAACCCCTCACCAGTCACAGCGCACCAGCACGGGAGCAAGGGAGTTTGCTAACAATGCAGAATTTCAGCCCCCACCAGATAATGACTCCAAAGCTGCGTCTTAGCAAGATCCCAGGTAGTTCATTTGCATGGTAACATTGAGAAGCTCTGGAATAAAACATGGGCTTGGCCTCGAAGGTGATTCTTACAACATCCCTCTGGAACAAAATTATTATATTCTAAAAAGTAAAAAACGGGGCTCAGAAAGCTTGGGCAACTTGCCTGATGTCACACAGCTTGTAAGCAATTGGGTGGGATTCCATTTCTGATTCCAAACTCATCTTCTTAGCCTCGCTCACCATCTTTACCAGAAGGGGTAGATGACAACACGGGGATCCTATATCATGATCCTATGTCATAAGGATCAGTTAGGAAGTAAATCATGAGGGATACAGTCCTTGTAGCTTTATACTCACGTTTATTTTAAGGTATTGACAATATATAACCCCTAAACATGCTTCTTTTAAATCAGTATGCATTTCCATGTTAGAATTCCTTGAACAAATAATAGCATCCCAGCAAACCATCTTTCCCTAAGAAAGGCCCAGCGCTTTCTGATATTCTCCTGAGCAAGCGTAAAAGCCAAAGAAAGTATATATTGTGTGCTTTTTAATTCTTGGCCCACAATATATAATAAGCACACACCTTATTGTGTGCTTTAAGAATGTATGGATTCCTCTCTTATATGATTGCTTTCTACATGCTTTTTTGTTGTTGTTGAGAAACTTCTATTGGGGGTCAAGGCAAGAGGTGGGTGTATTAAATCACATGGTTGCTACCGAGGGCTTTTAGGCTGAGACCACTTGTCCAGCCTGCATAGACAGGATTTTCTGAGTATGAACATGAGCTTAGCAGCATGAGTAAGATTTCTCTTAAATAACTACCAAGAAGTAAATTTTATCTAGAAACATGACATTTTAATCAGATGTTCACCAGTCTTTGCCCTGCAGCTCTTTGTCCCTGGGCATGTGTTCAGCCAGACTCGGCAGCTGTGACTCTCAGACAGGCAGTTATTTTCCTCTGGGAGCTCCCCGGGGCTCAGGGCGCGTTGCTGGAATACCAGTGAAGGGGGTGTCCTGCTGTGGTCACAGGCGCAGTGGCTCTTGCCTGGGAGGCTGACTGTACCCTCCCCCATTCGTGGTCCTTTCTCCATTCTCCCAACTTTGGTTAGAAATGACTCAAGCTCAGGCTGGGCACAGTGGCTCATGCCTGTAATCCCAGCACTTTGGGAGGCCGAGGTGGGTGGATCACGAGGTCAGGAGTCTAAGACCAGCCTGGCCAACCTGGTGAAACCCCATCTCTACTAAAAATACAAAAATTAGCTGGGCATTGTGGTGGGTGCCTGTAATCCCAGCAACCTAGGAGGCTGAGGCAGAAGAATCGCTTCAACCCGGGAGATGGAGGTTGCAGTGAGTCGAGACGGAGCCACTGCACTCCAGCCTGGGCAACACAGCGAGACTCCATCTCGCGGAGAGGGTAAAAAAAAAGGAAGACTCAGCTCATCCTTTCTGCCCCTCGACCCCTGACTCTGTCATCCCCTCTCACCACCACCCCTGCCTCACCTTTTCGCGGTCAGGGAGAACTGGCAGCTTTAAACCCCCCAGGGTCCTCAGATGCGCAGTCACCAAGTTCCTCCACCAGAGCTGCTGCACTTGGTCTTCCCCGGGGGGCTCTGTGCCTCTCCAGCAGAGGAGTAACCCACGGGAGCTCTCTCTTCTAAGGTATCTCCAACCCAAGGGTAATAAACAACTTGGGTTGGCAGCACAGATTAGGAGAGGGGTTGTCGGATCACTAAGCTCTGATCTTGATCCTCTGCTGTGAATGCGAAGCGCACCATTTCCAAATACAGAGTCCTACTGGATCCCCATGGGATTTCAGAGCAAAAGTGACAGCGGAACGTGGGAATCTTAAAACTCCCACACCAGTAAGTAACCTCCTCTGCTCTCTGGATGAGGAAAGATACTAGGAGTCCCCATTGTAATCAGATACGGCAACAGTGCATCTCAAACAACTGACACGCTTTAGGCAATGCCAATAATAATTCTCTACTCAAGACAGCCAAGAACCAGAGCTGCTCATAAAAAGCTTGGAATCAGTGGATGTCACTTAAAAAAAGAAAAAAACAAATGTTGTATTATATGTAGACCAGTCAGTTCTCAGACAGATGCTAACCTTTGCTTTTAAAAATCTCCTGGCCTGGGGTAGGACCAAGGCCAAAGGGATTAAATCTAAGAAAATGGACCTTTATCCTTAACCTTTAGTTTTGAACTCCAGCCAAACATTTCTGTCATTTAGAAAGTGTGATTAACTTTCAGATAGGTGTTTTTATTCCTTCAGCAAAGAACACATGTAGTTTCTCAACCAGTATCAGTAGCAATGAGAAATGCCTCAAAAAATAATTGTTTGGCTTCCATTTCAGGAATGGGTGCTGGTAGAATCATGCCAACTTTAATAGGTCAATACCCCAGGAACCCCCACCAAGGACAGGAAATATTGGGATAGGAGAGCAGCTTGGAAGTTGGACAGAACCAGTCTGATGGCTGAAATTTAGAAGGAATCCTGGGGCTGTCTGGCTTTATGTGGGTGAAAGTGAATGTATGGCTTCCCCTCTTTTATATAATTGCTTTTTACATCAGCAAAGAAAAGAAAGAGAAATATATAGTTATAGTGCCTTTTATCATTACTTACATAATTACCTTTGCTGGAACTGGTTTGTTGCTGTTGTTTTTGGTGTATTTGAGGCAGGGTCTTGCTTTGTTGCCCAGGTTGGAGTGGAGTGGTGTAATCTCAGGTCACTGCAACTTCAGCCTCCTGGGCTCAAGTCATTGCCCTACCTCAGCCTCCAGAACAGCTGGGACTATAGGTCCTTGCCACCAAGTCTGGCTAATTTTTGTATGTTTTGTGGAGATGGGGTCTTGCCATCTTGTCCAAGCTGGTCTCAAACTCCCGGCCTCAGGCAATTCACCTACCTCAGGCTCCCAAAGTCCTGGGATTATAGGTATGAGCCACCATGCCCAGCTGTGTGTGTGTGTGTGTGTGTGTGTGTGTTTAAATGTGGATTTGAATTACCTTTTAGCATCACTAACTTTTAACCTGAAGACCATCTTTAAGTATTTCTTTTTAAGATGGGCTTCTAGCCACAAAGTCCGTCTTTTTTTTTCTTTCTTTCTTATTCTAGGGATATTCTTATTTCTCTTTCATTTTTAAAAACAATGTTTTTGAGATACAATTCCCATACCACACAACTCGTCCATTCCAAACACACAAGTCAATGGTTTGTAGAATATCCAACGAGTCATGCCACCATCATTATGATCAATGTTAGAACATTTTGATCACCCCTCCAGAAAACCCCCATATCTATTAGGATGCTATATGTTGAAATCTGAATCCCTAGTACTGGTGAACGTGACCTTATTTGGAAATAGGATCTTTTCAGATGGAATCAAGTTCAGATGAGGTCACTTGGGTAGCCCTTATTCTCATATAAGCAGTGTCTTTATAAGAAGGGAGAAACTTGGACACGGACACACAGAGAGGTGAATGCCATGTGAAGTCAGACACAGACACAGAGACGGAGGCAGAGATTGGAGTTAAAAGCCAGGAAACTCCTGGGATGCCAGAAGTGGAAAGAGGGAGGGAAGAATCTTCTCCTAGAGGCTTTAGAGGGAGGATGGCTCTGTCAACACCTTGATTTTGGACTTCTAGCTTCCAGAACTATGAAAGATTACATTTCTGTTGTTTTAAGCCACCTAACTTGTGGTCCTTTGTGATAGCAGCCAGATACTCCCCATTTCCTCCCCCTTTTCCTAGCCCTGGGCAGCCAATAAGACAACCTCTGTCTCGATGAATTCGCCTATTGTGGATATTTTCTATGTCGGAAACCACACAACATGTAATCCACCGGGATTGGCTTCTCGCCCTAAGCTTAAGGTTTTCCAGGTTCCTTCCTGCTGTAGGGCATGTACTTCATCTCTTTTTATTGCCAAATAATATTCCATTGTAGGAAAATACCACACTTATTTATCTCCTCCTTTGTTGAGGCCATTTGGACTTTTTTTACACTTTTTGGCTATGAGCATTCATATACAAGTTTTTGTGCGGATGTGTGCGTTCATTTCTCTTGGGTATAAGCCTAGGAGTAGAATAGCTGGGTAATTCTATGTTGAAGTTTTTGAAAGGACTGACAAACCGTATTCTAAAGCAGTTGCCCCATTTTTTATTCCCACCACCAATGTATGAGGGTTGCCTTCATTTTTGAAACATAGCTTTCCACCTTTGCTTGATATAGGATTTTTTTTTTTTTTTTTTTGAGGCCTCAACTTTCTAAGCTCAAGCAATCCTCCCACCTCAGCCTCCCAAGTAGCTGGGAACACAGGTGCATGCCACCACACCAGGCCAATTGTTAAAATGTTTTATACAGACAGGGTTTTGCCGTGTTACCCAGGCTGGTCTTGAACTCCTGGGCTCAAGCAATTCTCCCACCTTGGCCTCCCAAAATGCTGCAATTACAGACATGTGCCACTAGGCTGGGTAATATAGGATTGTTGATTGACTTTTTTCATTGCCTCTGGCTTCTATTTTTCTAATGGGAATTCTGCTATTAATTTGATTAGGGTTCCCTTGTGCATAATGAGTTTATCTCTTGCTTCTTTCAAGATTTCTCTTTCACTTGGACTTTCAGCAGTTTGACTATAATGTGTCTGGGTGAATGCATATGGCTCTCTTTGCATTGCTCCCACTTAAGAGTTCATGGAGGTCCTTGGATGCTTCAGTTAGTGTTTTTCAGTGGCAAGTTTTCAGCCACTATGACAGAATATTTTTTTCTATTCCTTTCTCTGGTCTTGTCCTGCATTCCATATGCAAATATTGGGGTGCTAAATGGTGCCCCACATTGATCTGAGGCCCTGCTTCCTTTTCTTTCTTCTTTCTAATCTTTAGAATGCATAATCTCTCGGGATCTCTCTTTAAGTTCACACTGATCTTTTCTTCTGTTAGCTCAAATCTACTACTGAGCCACTCTAGTAAGTTTTTCATTTCAGAGATTATACATTTCAACTTCAAAATTTCCATTTGGTTCATTTTTATAATTTCTATGTGTTCAGTCATTGTTGTCATTCTGTTGCTTAATTCTTTAAATATGGTTTTCTTTAGTTCTTGAACATATTCATAATAGCTGCTTTGAAGTTTTTGTTTGCAAAGTTCAACCTCTGGGGCCTTCCAAGCCTGTTTTTTGTTTGTTGGTTGGTTGGTTTCCCTTTGCTGGGCGTAGGTCACACTTTGTTATTTGTTTGCATGACTTATAGCTTTTGGTTGAGAACTGGACACTTTAGATAATACACGGTAGCAACTCTGTGTACTGATCCTTCCCTCCCCTCTTCTCCCTCCCCTCTGGGTTTGTTGTTTGGTCATTTGTTTGTTCGTTTAGGGACTATGCGTGACTAACTCTGTGATGTCTATTTTCCCTACCACATGGAGCCTCTGAAGTCTCTGCTCGGGTGTTTCTCCCCTTGGCTTCCTAGAGGCTGGCCCCTGAGTCAACATAAACCACTTTTTGGTCAAAGATTGTGCTTAAACCCTCTCAGCCAGTTAGAGATTCTTTTTTGCCTTTTACCACTCTGTGTGTGTGTGTGTGTGTCTTGGAGACTGCTTTCAAATTTCAGGGAGTTTACAGTTTTGCTCCATGTTCAGCCAGGGACTAGTAGCTTAGAGGGTCTCTTACTGGGCACTCCTGAGGGGGTGCAGAGTTGGGCAGGTGCCCAGCTGTTCAGATCACCAGGATGAGTGTAATTTTTTAAAGTCTGGATTCATAGGAGTCACCTCTGGGTCAGAGTAGCTTGCTGAGCCGGGGTTTGCTCTGAGGTTGTGCTTATGCCCTTTGAGTCTTCCCGCAAGTTTTCCAATAAATCTGCATGTTACTGATAGATCTATGTGGCTTGGAGAATGCTTTCCAGTCTAACCCATGACCCTCTCTGATTGTTCCTGAGTGAATATAGCCTTGTGTACACCATGCTTCTGGAGCCCTTGGGGTGAACATCATCTTAGGAAGGGTATTCTGGGCTGTCTCTTTCCAATCTGCCATGTTGCATGTGGCTACTAGATTCATGGAGCTACCAGCCCCCACCCCTTAATTGCTCACCACCACCATGTCTACTGCTTTGTGAATGAACTTAGGCAAGAACTGCTTCATGTTGCTTTCCAATAAAGTTACTCGTCTGGCAGAACTGCGGAGCTCTCCATTTCTTTTTTAAGACTAGTCAAGTGCAATGGAGCTCTCCATTTCCATTCTTATGACAACCTGCATCTCCCTTTAGATAGAACACCCATGCCACTACACCAAAGCTGGGAGCGGGGACAATGGCCCATTTCTGCAGTGAAACTTCTGCTCTACAAGTGGGCACTGTGTGTTAGGGAGGTGGAGGGAAAAAGTTGATAGTCCTTGGTTTTCTTTTCTTGCCCCTCTTGGCATAAAATCTTCATCCATTAGGCATACTGAGGGGCCCCAGACGTCTTGACCTATCATGTCTGAATCAAAGCCCTTGATCCACAAGTAAGCTCTAAGTGGGGAAAAGATCTTCTCAGCCACACTTGCCTAAAATAGCACTTCCACAACTCAGGGCTAGAGGGTATGAGATACACTGGCAGCCTGCCCCTCTCAGAGGGGTCCTAGACTAGGAGCTGGGGAGTGGACAGTAGCAGCCCCCATCTTCTTGGCTACATCTTCCTGGATAGAGCTTCTATCACATGGACATGGGGGCAGGGGCATGAGAATGAGTCACGGCTCAAATCCTACCAACTCTTAATGCTCTTACTGGCATATAGATTTTCTTGCATAAATGTTTTTCCATTTGCTGTATGCTTTTAAGACAATTTCTAGAGGCTTTAAATTGTTGTTTGATTATAATTTTTGCCAGTTAAATGGCTGTTTCACTGGAGAGGGTCTACCAAAACCCTCACACTGCCATTCTGAAGATCTGAAATCTTTCCTTTTAATCAGACATACAGATGGTCAATCTAATTCTCTTTTCAGTCACTGTCTAAAACATCCTTCAAGATCTGAAGTGGCCTTTCTGTCCTTGTGTTGTGTTTGCTACACAGAGTAGGCATTTCTAATATTTATTAATATTTCAAGAGTTTCTCTTTCCAGGAATGTGGGAAGATTATCTTCCCCTGTGCTTCTTGAAGTTGGTGTGACTATGTGATCTGATTTGGTCGACGTAATGTGAGAAGTTTGTCACTTCCAAGCAGAATCATTTAATTGCTGCTGCATCCTTCTCTATCTTCTCTCCTCTGTTGCAACAAATCCTGGAGCCTTATGATGAGCATAAAATGGGAACATCTTTGTTATCCCAGGTCCTGCATGGTAATTGTGTGAAGCACAGCCCTCACCCCTCTGGCTGGACGTGTTGCATGAGCAAGAAATAAATCTTAGTTGTTCTAGGTCACTGAGACTTGAGTATTGCTTGCGTCTCCGGCATATCCTAGCCTATCTCAACCAGTAAGAATGCTGTTCTTAAAACTCTCAACACATGCAGCACATTTTTGTGAATTTCAGTGGCCCTTAGCTAAAGTCAGTTTCATCTTTTGATGTGTGTATAAGATCTACCTTCCTTAGCAAGTCCACAAGGTGCTGCATTATTTGGGCCCTCCCAACCTGTTAGTCTCAGGTCCCTGTAGGATGCTTTACCTCCTCATTTCCTCTTTTGTTATATGGAGCTGCATGTGGCTCCCACCCCCATAAGTACTAACAGTTCCCTCTCTTCCTTCTTATGAGACCTACCATTCATCCATCCAGACTTGCATGTGCCCTATTCTTAGGGACAAGGAAAGCTGGGAGAGGAGGGTGGGGTGAAGATGGAGAATAAATGAAATATTGCATTCATATATAAATTGTTTTGCAAGAGGGAGGGCCCAGAAATAGTCCTAGGATAAACTGTGTTGTTAAAAAACAAAAGAAGTTTCCAGACAAACTACTTACAAGAATGTATCAAAGTTTTATACTCTCTGCAAGAAAAGACTGACAACCAAAAAAGAAAAAAAGTCTGGTTAAAGATTATTAGATTCATCAGTCCGTTGGGTGGACAACCCTAACTTCCCAGAAGTTCTTAATCATTTAGGAGTATCAAAAAATCGCTCAAGCATTTAATCAGGAATGTAAATTACTTCCCAGAAAGAGACTGTGCATTACATCATGCAGAAAGCTCTACTGCAGACCAGGTTTGGACAATTTTGCTTTCACAGAAGGCTGTAAAGAGACAGTCTTGACATGGTTGGTTCTGGTTCACTCATCAGTTTTCAGCATTCCTGTGTTTTGTTTTCATTCATTCAAACATGTATTGAACACCTACCAGATGACTAGATGCTAATGTTATAAAGATAAAAAGAAAGCCTCTGCTCTTCAGGAAGGTCACAACCTTTGGGAATGATGAACATGTGCATACGTAATTTTGTAAGAAAGCAAAGCTGTGCTTTGGTAGGTTTAGGAGGCCATATGAGTGATGTTGAGGAAGCAGGTCTGCATGGACTCATAGTGACATCAGGGAAAAGGAGGAGTACAGAATATGCTTAAAGATGAAATACTTATGTTTTGGACAGCAAGGAGTCATCAGGGCATCCAGTAACCTCCCCGTACTCTGGAGGCGGAGAATGCTCACTGGTACAGAATAGTCATGGCATGTTCAGGAAGTTCACTGAACCTCTGGGTGGGGAGGACTAGGGTGGAGAGACAGTGGCCTGTGGGGCTAAGGAATCTGGATGGAGTCCTGAGGACATGGGCTGACACCAGGTCATACCAGGAAAAGAAGCACCTCATCAGGTGACTCTAGAGAGTATCTCCAATTAGAAAACAACAGGAAGAGAAGGATAGGAGTCTGGGAGATAAATAAAGGTGACCATAATAGCACAGGTGAGAAATGATCAGGGTCTGATCCAATCCAGCAACAATGTGAACCATGGTGGCTGTACAATACTCTGTCAGGGATTCAGTCAACATCTGTTTCCTTGCAAAGAGCTTATAGGAGATTGGGGTATTCACACATCCACAAACACGACTAATTTATAAGACAGAAAGTGGTGAATGCCTGTGAAAGCTATAGCTAAAGTGCTACAAAGGATTAGAAAGTACATGAGAATACTATAATTGGAAAGATCAGGAAAGGTTTCAAAGAGAAGGTCACTGTATTAGTCTGTTCTCTCGTAGCTATGAAGAACTACATGAAACTGGGTAATTTGTAAAGAAAAGAGGTTTAATTGACTCAGAGTTCTACAGGCTGTACAGGAAGCATGACTGGGAGGCCTCAGGAGACTTACAATCATGGCAGAAAGAGAAGGGGAAGCAAATGCATTTTACCATGGCAGCAGGAGAGAAAGTGAGAACCAAGGGAGAAGTGCCACACACTTTTAAACCATCACATCTCACAAGAATTCACTTGCTATCACGAAAACAGCAAGGGGGAAATCTGCCGCCATGATCCAGTCACCTCCCACCAGGTCCCTCCCCAACATTGGGAATTACAATTCAATATGAGATTTGGGTGGGGACACAGAGCCAAACCATATCAGTCACCTTCGAGATGAGTTAAGAGAACAATAGGATGAAAGCTGAGATGGGTTGGGCTGTTCAAAACTGGAGAGATAGATAAGCAAAGATCTGGGAGTAAGAAAGTGAAGGGACAATACCGGAAGGTATTAGGTTCAGCCCCTACAGGAAATTACATGGAAAAGAAACACTGGGGCCAATTAAGGAGAACTTTGCTTGCTATGGAATTTGGGCTCAATTTTAAAAGTAACGTGGAGCTATTGAGGTTGTATGGCCGGGAAGTGATGAGATCAGGACAGTGCTTGAAGGTTGGTCTTGCAACAAATTAACATCAAAGAAATTGATGAATAGGGTCCACCCTAAAATCTGGGCACTCTGTGGGTGGACAGCCCAAGAATGCAGGGGCTGGGAAGTGTGAGCACACTTGAGAGGAGCAAAACAAGGGGACTCAACATGACCCATTAAAGACTGGATAAAGGAAGTATGGGAGGGGAAGGTACCAACATTAAATAAACTTGAAAGACTGATAGGAGAGATAACAGCATCATTATGAGAAGGTGAAAATCACAGAGGAATAGCAGTTTGAGTGGGGACAGTGGGGGATGAGCTTGCTACATATTGTGCTTGGGGTGCCTGGGATACATTTTAGGGGAGATATTCAGAAGGGTAGTTGAGAACGTAGGAGAAAAGTAAGTGCTAGGCTTGAGACTGGAAAGCAATCACCAAAGTCACTTGCAACAGTTGTGCAGGACTCAGAATGAACTATCCAGACAGTCTATGCATGATACCGCACCTGGTGTTTAAGGACTTGTAAAGGTCATAAAAAGTTGTTTGTCCTCAAATATAATGGGAGCGGAAGGTACACACCCAGAACATTATTATGAGCAGGAATAAACAAATATACAAAAGATAAAATATGTATCAACTGCATCAGTAAGTAAGAAGCAGCCTATTGCGGTTTTTTGGAGTCTGTTTCCCCATGGAATCACCACATTAATAATATTACTATAGGCTAATTCTCTTGGAGTTATATTTGTCTTTTTCTGGAATTTGACAAAGTGCTGAATCTGGCAGTGCTTGTCCAAGTAAAACCAACTCCATACAGCTTTACACCAGCTCTGTCATTCAGCCCCCAAAATGATTTACAGATAAAATACCCTTGGAAATCCATGCACTAGGACTTCTACTGATAAAGTGTCATTACTTTGGAAAATGGATGACAGCATATCAGCACTTTCTTTGCTAAGATGTTTTAACATATCATCAGGGGAAGGTGTGTTAAGCAGAACTATGATACTATCACTTTCAAAAAAACCCCTCTCTATTTCCTGAATCTTTCATGGCACGGACTCAATGATGTGATGGAAAACTGCATTTCTGAGCCCTTATCTTCCAAAAAGAAATATTGTCCTGAAGGTTCTAGCCAGGACAATTAGGTAATAAAAAGAAATAAAAGGCATCCAGAGAAAAAGGGAAGAATTAAAACGATCTGTATTTGCAGAATAGGTGGTTCAGCATATAGAAAATCCTTAGAAATTTATTTTTGAAATATCAGAACTAATAAATAAGCTCAGCAAAGACACAGGATACAAGATCAATGTAAGAATCAATTGTAGTTTTATACACTACTGTTATTGTTCGTGTCACCCTAAAATTAAAATGTTGAAGCCCTAAGCCCTAATATGATGCTTTTGGAGGTAAGCCTTTGAGAGGCAGTTAGGTTTGGATGAGGTCGTGGAGAGTGGTGCCATCATGATGGGATTAGTTCCCTTATAAGAGGAAGAGACATGACATGACCTCTCTCTCTCTCTCTTTTTTTCTCTCTCTCTTCTCCAAGCCCACACACAAAGAAGTCATGTGAACCATCTGCAAGCCAGGAAGAGGGCCCTCACCAAGAACAGAATCTTCTGGTAACTTGATCTTGGACTTCCCAGCCTCCAGAACTGTGAAAAATAAATGTCTGTTGTGTAAGCCACCCAGTTAATGACATTTTGCTATAGCAACCTGAACTGACTAAAACAACTAGTAATCAACATTCCAAAAATGAAATTAAGAAAACAATTCCATTTAGAACAGCATCAAAGAGGAATAAAATACTTAGGAATAAACTTAACAAAAGAAGTCTTGTACGACTTGTACACTGAAAACTACAAAAAATTGTTGGAAGAAATTAAAGAAGATCTAGGACTGAGCACAATGGCTCATTCCCGTAATCCCAGCACTTTGGGAGGCTGAGGCGGGCAGATGGCTTGAGCTCAGAACTTCAAGACCAGCCTGGGCAACATGGAAAAACCCATCTCTACAAAAAAATACAAAAATTAGCTGGGTGTGGCAGTGTGCCCCTGCAGTCTCAGCTACATCAGAGGCTAAAGTGGGAGGATGGCTTAATCCCAGGAGGTGAAGGTTGCAGTGAATCAAGATCATGCCACTGCACTCATGCCTGAGTGACAGAGTCTGACCCTGTCTCAAAACATAAACAAAAACAAAGGAAATTAAAGAAGATGTAAATGAATGGAAAAATATCCCACATTCATGAATCTGGAGACTTAATATTCTTAAGATGGTAATACTCCCCAACCTGATCTACATATTCAATACAATCTCTATTAAAATTTCACCTGGATTTTCTTTTTTTTGCAGAAATTGACAAGCTAATCTTAAAATCCATATGGGAATATAAGAAAACCAGAATAGCCAAAACAACCTTGAAAAAGAAGGACAAAGTTGGGGGACTCACACTCCCTGATTTTAAAGCTTACTACGAAGCTATTGTAATCAAAACAGTGTGGTACTAGCATAAGGATAGACATTTAGGATAATGGAATTGAGAGCCCAGAAATAAGCCCTCAAATTTATAGTCAACTGATTTTATTACATAGGTGCCAAGATAATTCAATGGGGAAAGATTGTTCCATTGAATTGTACCAGGACAACTGGATATTCACATGCAAAAGAATTAAACTGGATCCCTATCTCATACAATATACAAAAAATAACTCAAAATAGATCATTTATCTAAATGGAAGAGCTAAAACTATAAAACTCTTAGAAGAAACATAGGCATAAATCTTTTTGACCTTTGGTTAGGCAATGAATTCTGAGATACGACACCAAAAGGGAAGCAACAAAAGAAAAAACAGGTAAGTTGTACTACATCAAAATTAAAAACTTTTGTACTTTAAGGCATACTTGTCAAAAAAAGTTAAAAGACAACCTATAGAATGGGAGACAACTTTTGTAAATCATGTATTTAATAGGGGACTTCTATTCAGAATGAAGAACACTTACAACTCAGTAATAAAAGAATAAGAATGCAATTTTAAAATGAACAAAATATTTGCATAGACATTTCTGCAAAGAAGATACACAAATGGCTGACAAGCACTTGAAATGATGCTCAGCCTCATTATCCATCCAGGAAACACAAATCAAAACCACAAAGAGGTACCAACTACACACATTGGGATTACTGTCACCAAAAAGATAGACAATAACAAGTATTGGTGAGGATGTGGAGAAACTGTAACCCTCATACATGGGTGGGACTATAAAATCATGTGGCCACTTTGAGAAATAGTTTGACATTTCCTCACCTAGTTAAGCATAATTACTAAATGGCCCAGCAGTTCCACTCCTAGGCATATGCCCAAGAGAACTGAAGACAAATGTCTACACAAAAACCTGTTCATGAATTTTCACTGCAGCATTATTCATAACAGCCAAAAAGTGGAAACAACACAATACCCATACCGATGAATGGATAAACAAAACATTATTGTTGAATCACACTGAAATATGATTTGGCAATTAAAAGTAAATGAAGTACCGATACAGGTTACAAAGTAGATAAGCCTTAAGAACATTATGCTAAGTGAAAAAATCCAGTCACAAATGGCTACATATGATATGATTCCATTTATATGAAATGTCCAGAATGGTCAAATTCATAGAGGCATAAACTGGATTAGCTGTCACCTAGGACTGGGAGGGCATGGAAATAGGAGCATGATGGCTTAATGGGTCCAGGGTTTCTTTTATGGGGGACATAAAATTTTGTGATCCACACCCAAGTTGGCTGGCAGCTGTTTGTGTTGAATCAAGCCCAGAAGCAATGAAGAGACAACTTATCTATATTGCTTCCGTCACTCAGTGAAGGAAATTCACATTATAATAATGGAATGTCACAATGAGCACAGGTCTGACATGGAAGACAAAGTATTGATATAAACCCTCTTCTCCAGTGTAGCTATGCAAGGGAATTTGCTCAACTGATAATCACCTACACCCACAGTCAGGTTGTGGGTGTATAATGACAAGCAGAAACAGTTGCTATGGTTAAGAAAACTTGATTACTAGGATCAGAACTTGAAAAGGCTTAGTTGGATGATAGTGCTTGTGACGCTAAAGCAAAATGGCAACACCTGTCCTTGAGTATTTATTGTACATTACCTAAAATGTATCCTGGGGATGTGGGGCTCAGGCCCTAGGAGAATAGCTCTGGCCCTTCAGTAAAACAGTAGAGAGAGCTGGGGGAATCTGGCTGTGAAGGCAGCAAGTGGTCTGGCTCCAGAGGAGGGTCTGAGAACTGAGCGTGGATCCTTCCTTCCCTCCTTGCTCCCCTCTTCTCTAAATCTCACCACTCCTCTTCGTTCTTTCTAGAGCATCCTCCGAGAGAAAGGATCAGGTTGAGATAAGCAATCATCTGGGGCACAAAATTTCAGCGTACAGAACATGCATTCTCGGGTCTCTGCACTAACCCCATGGGCCTAGGAGTGCACATGCTGCCCTTGCTCACCAGACACATCGGGAAAGGAGACCTACATGGGCTCTAGAAGCTGCTCGGTGCTGTGGGTTAGGGGTGCTGGGGTTCTGGGGTACCCAGAGATAGAGGGATGCAGGCATGGTGGGATATCCCCTTAACCCCTTAAAATCATCACCTCAGTAGGTAGGACACAGCAGAAGCAGGCCTAAGTGTGCCCTTGAGCTTGGACTTCTGATGGCTAAATTGGCTTGGCAGAAATACATATGACTAAGAAATGCAAAAAGAGATGCTCTGCATTATAAGTAATTTGGGAAATTGGAATTCTAACAACAATAATAACTTAGCTTAGATGGGTTTAAAAAGGGGAGGGATGTGGTCAGAATGCTCTAGAAATGAAAGAATGTGTTCCTTAAAGTAGCACCCAACTTCCTGGGAAAATGATTCACATTTTAGATTTTCTAAAATACTAAAATGACAAAATCATACCAACAAGACTGCCTCTCTTGGTACGTTAAAATAGCACAGAGTATCAGAGTACTGAAAACCGGCATCGCCATCTCTAGGTAATGAAGGGGAGGTGCCCTGAGAGCAGGAAATAACATCTTCTTCATCTCTGGGGAGCCCACAGAGCACAGCAGAGCAGCTGGCTCATGGCTGTCTTTTGAATGAACAGAATCAGAATACCAGTTCACACAGAGAATCGTAAAGCTCCCACACAAGAGTGTACAGGGTCCACATCTAGAAACACTTGCTGCATAATTGAAGATTATTTGTGCCAAAGAGGCAATGTGAAAAGAATAAGGGCCAGACTGCCTCTTAAACCTGGTGACTTCCACACATATGCTCTCTCCTGAAGTCTTAATAAAATGATAGGATAGTAGTTTGTTTGTTTAAAGGCAGGTCCTATACACTGAAAAGGACAAAATGCATTGGAAATATTGCGGGGGAGTAACAAGAAAATTTGAGAAAATGGAAAAGAGATGCAGATAAGTGAGTGCATAGCACTTAACAGGAGAGAAAGCTGAAACCTTGTATCTCTCGGGGAGAAACCCAAAAGAAGTCAGTGGGTTCATACCTGGGGACATTTCAAGGCTCCTCCTGGGCTAAAGGTCCACCATTTAGAAAGGTGGTGGTGTTCCTGAAGGCAGTGGGGTTGGCTCAGGGAAAGACTGCATGAGCAATAGCTGGGTTTCTACCCTCCACAATCATTCCACCTTGTCAGGATTCTATAATTTGCTCCCTCAGCCAGAAGACATGCAGGCACCAAGTATAGCTTAAGGAGAAAGGTGCATTTTGAAACCAGGTATGGGCCAGGCACGGTAGCTCTCACGTGTAATCTCAGCACTTTCGGAGGCCGAGGCAGGTGGACTGCTTGAGGCCAGCAGCTCGAGACCAGACTGGGCAGCATGGCAAAACCCTGTCTGTACTAAAAATACAGAAATTAGCCAGGTGTGGTGGTGTGCACCAGTACTCGGGAGGCTGTGGTGGGAGAATTGCTTGAGCCCAAAAGGCAAAGGTTGCAGTGAACTGAGAACTGAGATCATGCAACTGCACTCCAGCCTGGGTGACAGAGCAAGACCGTGTCTCAGAAAAAGAAAAGAAAAAGAAAAGTAAAAGAAAACAGGTATGTTAAGTAAAAGTCCATGTGTTGAATCCTAAGCCCTCCAGCCTCTTTTTCCCGCTCAGAATATGGCAGCCTGAGTTGAGAGCAGAACATTCCTCAAAAACAGACCTGGTTAGGAGAAAAAGCCTAATAATTACAGGCATTTGAAGCCCCATAATAGGCCACCATCTAATCACCCACCATAGCACAGAACTTCCTATCTTCTTTTATAGTGCCTTGCTTCTAAGAAAGAAGGAATAGTCAAGGTTAGCAGGCAGTTAAAGACAACCTCCAACATAAAACAGAAAGAAAGAAACAAAGAAAATGAAGCTATTTGCGGGAAGCAGTGACAGTGTAGAAAAGGGAAGAACAATGTTATAAAACTTACAATTATTATCTCCAAGAATCAGAGAAAAATCTTGGAAACAAGAAGAGTCCCATAAAAAAGGAACAATTGGAGAACAAAGAGAACATTTTAAAAGTTCAATAGACAGGTGGGGAACAATGAAAAAATTCCTTCACATACAGAATAAAAAGAGAAAGACGTAGAACTTAGAAATAAAATAAGAAGAAAATTAAAGAACTATCCAGGCAGTGTAATATCAGTCTGATGGGAGTTTAGAAAGCAAGAACAGAGAAAATAGAATGAGAGACCTTTTTAAAGGAGTCTCATATGAAAATTCCCAGAACTAAAGCACATAAATCTTTGGACAGAAAGAGCTCTGGAGGACCCAGTATAATGAATGGGAAATACCCACCTCAGTAACAGTAGGGATAAAATGAAGATATGAAATTCTTTGAGAAAAAGATAATATATACGGAATGAAGAATTAGAATGGCATTGGATTTTTCACAAAATAAATACAAACTAAAAGATGGTAATGTTTTCAAAATCAGAGTGAGAATGACTTTCAACCTAGAATTCAATACCCAGACAAATATTGATCAAGTGTAAGGGCAGAATAAGACATTTAAGATATTCAAGAATACAAAAGAAATTCTCTCCCATGTCCCTTTTCTTTGGAGGACATGAAAGGATGTGCTCCAAGTAAACACAGAATCAGAAAGAAGAAGAAATAACAACTGGAACCCAGTAAAGATGTAAAGGGAAGTCTCATAATCAGAACTTGCAATCAATTAAAAGAACAACCAATCTAGCTCAGAACAGGAGGATAAAGAGCTTAAAATGAAACATATCCAAGAGAAAAAATGGAATTTATAAATATAGTTTGTCTTAAGAGGAATTTTATAATTCTGCCTGAAAGTTTAGGAATAAACTAGTAATGGGCACATAAAACAACCTTCTTGGAAAAAATTAAAACGTGTTCAAAAAGAGAATTGCGATCATGGTTAAAAATGGCTCAACTGTGAACAATATTTATATAATCATAACAGTGATAAATTATTTCATCGCAAATTGTTATATAATAATGTAAGGAATACAAGTGTGGGTGGGTGGGTGTGGGTGCTGTAGGCAGGGAAATAAAATTGTTTCCATTAGAAAGTAAATAAGAGTACTACCCTTTTTGGTAGTATGAATCAGGGATGAGGCAGGGGACTGCTCTTTTTCATTTTATATCTTGTACTACAGTTGTCCCCTTTATCCATGGAGGGTATGTTCTAAGACCTTCAGTGGACACCCAGAACCATGGATAGTACCAAACGCTATATATATTGGCCTACGTCAGAGATATTACGAATTTGGTTCCAGGCCACTATAATGAAGTAAAAATTACAATAAAGTGAGTCACACAAATTTTGGTTTCCTAGTACATACAAAAATTAGGTTTATACTCTATTGTAGTCTATTAAGTGTGCAATAGCATTATGTCTAAAAAACAATGTACATACCTTACTTGAAAAATATTTTTTAAAAATGCTAATGATCATCTGAGCATACATCACGTTATAATCTTTTTGCTCATGGAGGGTCTTTCCTTATGTTGATGGCTGCTAAGGATGGTGGTTGCTAAAGGTTGGGGTGATTGTGGCAATTTCTTAAGACAGCAATGAAGTTTGCCGCATTGATTGACTCTTCCTTTCATAAAAAACTTCTTTGTATCATGTGATGCTGTTTGATAGTATTTTACCCATGGTAGAATTTAAGTTAATCCTCTAGAATCCTGCCACTGTTTTATCAACTAAACCTATGTAATACTCTAAACCTTTTGTTGTCATTTCACAAATGTTCACAGCATCTCCACAGGAGTAGTTTCCACCTCAAGAAACTACTTTCTTTGCTCATCCATAAGAAGAAACTCCTCATTTATTCAAGTTTTATAATGAGATTGCAGCAATTCAGTTACATCTTCAGGCTCCACTTCTAATTCCAGTTCTCTTGTACTTCTACCACATCTGCAATTATTTCCTCCACTGTAAGTCCTGAACCTTCAAAGTCATCCATGAGAGTTGCAATCAACTTATACCAAACACTGGTTAATAATTTGACTTCCTCTCATGAATTGCAAATGTTCTTCATGGCACCTAGAAGGGTGAATCCTTCCCAGAAGGCTTTCAATTTACTTTGCCCAGATCAATCAGAGAAGTCACTATCTATGACAGCTATAGCCTTATAAAATGCATTTCGTAAATAATAAGACTTGGAAGTCAAAATTACTCCTTGATCGTTGGCCTTCAGAACAATGTTGTGTTAGCAATCATTAAAAAGAAACCACATTAATCTCCTTGTACATCAGAGCTCTTAGGTGACCAGGTGCATTGTCAATGAGTAGTAATATTTTGAAAGGAATCTTTTTTGTTGAGCAGTAGGTCTTAACAGTGGGCTTAAAATATTCAGTAAATCATTCTGTCTACTGATGGGCTGTCATCCAGGCTTTGTTGTTCCATTTATAGAGCACAGGTAGAGTAGATTTTGCACCATTCTTAAGGGCCCTAGGGTTTTGGAATGGCAAATTAGCATTAGTTCCAACTTAACGTCTCCAGCTGCATTAGCCCCTAACAAGACAGTCAGCCTGTCCTTTGAAGCCCTGAACCCAGGCATTGACTTCTCCTCACTTGCTATGAAAGTCCTACATGGCATCTTCCAATAGAAGGCTGTTTCATCTATATTGAAAATCTGTGGTTTAGTGTAGCCACTTTCATCAATTATCTTAGCTAGATCTTCCTTTTTTTTTTTTTTTTTTTGAGACGGAGTCTGGCTCTGTCGCCCAGGCTGGAGTGCAGTGGCCGGATCTCAGCTCACTGCAAGCTCCGCCTCCTGGGTTTATGCCATTCTCCGGCCTCAGCCTCCCGTGTAGCTGGGACTACAGGCGCCCGCCACCTCGCCCGGCTAGTTTTTTGTATTTT
This sequence comes from Papio anubis, assembly GCF_008728515.1. Lineage (NCBI taxonomy): Eukaryota > Metazoa > Chordata > Mammalia > Primates > Cercopithecidae > Papio > Papio anubis. Next base: position 19,955,142 of record NC_044988.1, on the reverse strand, counting down.
TTAGTAGAGACGGGGTTTCACCGTGTTAGCCAGGATGGTCTCGATCTCCTGAGCTCGTGATCCGCCCGTCTTGGCCTCCCAAAGTGCTGGGATTACAGGCTTGAGCCACCGCGCCCGGCCTTAGCTAGATCTTCTGGATAACTTGCTGCAGCTTCTCCATCAGCACCTGCTGTTTCACCTTGCACTGTTATGTTACAAAGATGGCTTCTTTCTGTAAACCTCATGAACCAACCTCTTCTCACTTCCAACTTTTATTGTGCAGCTTCCTTACCTCTCAGTTTTCATAGAATCAAAGAGAGTTAGGGCCTTGCTCTGGAATTGATTTTGGCCAAGGCAATGTTATAGCTGTTTGATCTTCCATCCAGACCACTAAAACTTTCTCCATATCAGCAATAAGTCTATTTCACTTTCTTATCATTTGTGTATTCACTAGAGTAGCACTGCCAATTTCTTTTAAGAACTCTTCTTTTGCATTTACAACTTGGCTATTTGGTGCAAGAGGCCTAGCTTTTGGGCTGTCTCAGCTTTTAACATGCCTTCCTCACTAAGCTTAATCATTTCTAGCTTTTGATTTAAAGTGAGAGATGTTTGACTTCTCTTTTCACTTGAACACTTTGAGACCATTGTAGGGTTATTAATTGGCCTAATTTCAATACTATTGTGTTTCAGGTAACAGGGAGGCTTTAAGGAGAGGGAGAGAGACGAGGAGTAGCCAGTGGGTGGAGCAGTCAGAACATACATACATAATGTTTATTGATTGTCATCTTAAATGAGCATGTTTGTGGTGCCCCCAAATAATTACATTAGAAAAATAAAAGATCCCTGATCACAGATCATCATAATGGATATAATAATAGTGACAAGGTTTGAAATATTGGGAGAATTACCAAAACGTCCCACAGAGACATGAAGTGAGCATATGCTGTTGAAAAAATGAACCCAATAGACTTGCTCAATGTAATATTACCATAAACCTTCAATTTATTAAAAAAAGGCAATATCTATAAATTGCAATAAAGTGAAGCACCATAGAATGAGGTATGCTTGCATTATGTTTTTTCATCTGATAACTGAAACCGCTACTAAGTGACTAGTAGGCAGAGAGCATATACAGCATGAACACACTGGATGAAGGGATGATTCATGGCCCAGGTAGGATGGAGCTGGACAGTGTGGGGAAAAGAAAGAGAGATCAGACTGTTACTGTGTCTATATAGAAAGAAGTAGACATAAAAGACTCCATTTTGTTCTGTATTTGAGATGCTGTTAATCTGTAACCCTACCCCCAACCTTGTCCTTGCAAGAGACATGTGCTGTGGTGACTCAAGGTTTAACGATTTTGGGCTGTGCAGGGTGTGCTTTGTTAAACAAGTGCCTGAAGGCAGTATGCTTGTGAAAAGTCATCACCATTCTCTTAATCTCAAGTACCCAGGGACACGTACACTGCCAAAGGACGCGGGGACCTCTGCCTAGGAAAGCTAGGTATTGTCCAAGTTTTCTCCCCATGTGATAGTCTGAAATATGGCCTCGTGGGAAGGGAAAGACCTGATCGTCCCCCAGCCGGACACCCGTGAAGGGTCTGTGCTGAGGAGGAATAGTATAAGAGGAAAGAAGGCCTCTTGGCAGTTGAGATAGAGAAAAGCATCTGTCTCCTGCCTGTCCCTGGGCAATGGAACATCTCGGTGTAAAACCTGATTGTATGTTCTATTTACTGAGAAAGGAGAAAACCGCCTTAGGGCTGAAGGTGGGACGTGCTGGCAGCAATGCTGCTCTTTATGCACTAAAAAGGTTTATGGAAATGTTTGCATATGCATATCAAGGCACAACACTTTTCCTTAAACTTATTCACGTCACAGAGATCTTTATTCATATGTCTTACTGCTGACCTTCTCCCTACGATGATCCTATTATCCTGCCACTTCCCTTTCTCTAAGATGGTAAAGATAATGATCAATAAATACTGAGGGAACTCAGAGACCGGTGCCAGCGCGGGTCCTCTGTATGCTGAGCGCTGGTCCCCTGGGCCCATTTTTTCTTTATACTTTGTCTCTGTGTCTCATTTCTTTTCTCATGTCTCTTGTTCCACCTAACGAGAAACGCCCACAGGTGTGGAGGGGCAGGTCACCCCTTCAGACAGTATGAGATTACATCATGCTACTCAGAATGGTGTGCAATTTAAAGTTGTTTCTTTCTGGAATTTTCCATTTATTTTTGAACTGCAGTTGACTATGGTTAACTGAAACCAAGAAAGTGAGACCATGGAGAAGGGGAACTACTGTACAGAATTTTTAAAAATATTATGTACCAGTGTTACTTCGATTAAAAAGAAAAAAGTAAGCAGCTGAGGCAGCTTTAACTAGTCAATTGACATTTCATCATCTCCTCTTTCTTATCTGTAAAATAGGAATGTTATCTTATAGTATTTTTGTAATTGCCAAATAAGCCAGTATGTAAAGCACTTTATAAATGATAAAGCTAAATCCAAGAGATATAAAAATGTGAACAGGAGAACCATGTTGCTGTTTTAGTTATACTAAAAACACAGACAGGCACTACTGAGTCCTAACCCAACACAAGTCATATGTAACACACACATACACACACCACATTCACAGCTGAAAACTAGGATGTTTTGGTTCATTAAAAATTGTGGGTAAATAGCAGTAACAATATTAACCATTTATGAATTACAGATTTTGAAGGAATTAGAAGTACCCACCACTGAAGCCATCCTGAGCATGATCTAGCCCCTTTTTAGACTTTCAGTAGACACTTCCAGGTCTCACCATCTCGCTCAGATCTCACTGTCTCAGAGAGTTGTTATTAGGAACATCAGCGTGCTAAACATACCATGCTGGGCACTGGAGCCAGTTTATACCCAGCTGAAAAACCCAGTTGACATCACATTTGATAACAGGACCATCATCTAAAAGGATCATTGATAATGTGGAAGATTCAGAGAGAAGAGAAAAAAAAAACACTTAAAGCAATGTACAGTCCAAAATAGCAGTTTTAGAAGCAAGCTGCCTTCACTCCACGTGACAGAGAACAAAAAATATAGAGCCAGCAGTATCTTCCAACTCACATACAAGGAGGAGATATTTCCTAGGGGCACAGAGAAATTTTAAAAACTGTGAAGAGGTGGTAAGATAACTGAACTTCCATATCCTTGATTCTGCTATCTCCAATCTGCCTGGCACCAAGTGCAAGGAAAATTTCCACCTGACTCAGGGTTTCTACACTGGAAAAAGTAAAATCGAGGTGGATAACTAGCCTCCCCACCTTCTTGGGTTCCCTGGCAGGAGACTTGTCCTTTCCTCAATCCATGGGAAGCATCGTGAGCTCCTGGAGAGATAAATATCACTGAGGACAGCCAGAAACAAAGCAGGGAGGCAGGACTTCTATCTCCCACCCTGGAAACTCTGTAACTCAGCCAAAGTTGATGCCAAATCAGAGTGTTCAGCAGCGTCACTCTGTAGGACGTACATTCCACAGGTTCTCTAGGCACAAACACCTAGACAGCCTTCCCACACTACTAAGAATCCCATTTGGGACCTCACCCATTCAGATGGGCAGCACTCTGGATTTTACTAGAATTGAGAAAAGCTTGGGCTTAAGGCACCTTCTAGTGCCAAAAAGGAGGCAGTGATCTAGTGTGAGGAAAAAGAAAATAAAAAGGTAAGTTACAAAGACTCTTTAAGCAAACACATCTAATAAAAAATAAAACAAGCCAGACAGAGAAGACTGGAATTAGTAACTAATCCTTCAATGCCAAGAAACAGACATACATCCACAAGAAACAACAGCAAACAGGAAACCATGGCCTCCTGAAATTGACAAAGCAAGAAACCTGCAACTGACCCTAATGAGATGGCAATATACAAACTGTCTGACCAAGAATTCAAAATGGCAGTTTTAAAGACACTCAGTGATCTCTAAGATAATACAGAAACAATTCAGAAGTTTATCAGATAAATTTAACACAGAGATTAAGATAATAATTTAAAGAATCAAACAAATCATGGAACTGAACAATACATTTGCAGAACTGAAAGACTCATTAAAGGTTCTCAACAACAGAATGAATCCAGCAGAGGAAAGAATGAATGAGCCCAAAGATAGGTGGTGTGAAAATACAGTCAGAGCGGAAATAAAGAAAATAATGAAAAGGAATAAAGGTTGCCTACAAGATACAGAATTACCACAAAAGACAGAATCTAAGAATTATTGTTCAACAGGAAGTTGTGCAAGAGGAAGGGGTACAAAGATTATTTTAAAAAATAATAGAAAACTCCAAAACTTGAGAAAGAGATAAATATCAGAACAGGAAGATCAGTGAACACCAAACAGATTCAGCCCAAATATGACTACCCCAAGGCATAAAATAATCAAACTTTCAAAAGTAAAGGACAAGGAGAGAATCTGAAAAGCAGCAAGAGAAAAGCAGCAAATAAAATATAAAGGAGCCACATTTTTTTTGGCAACAGACTTCTCAATGGAAACCATACAGTCCAGGAGGTAGTGGAATGACATTTTCAAATTGTTGGAAAAATAAAACTCTGCCATCCAAGAATACTGTATCTATCAAAGCTATCATTTAAATATGAAAGAAAGATAAAGTCTTTACCAGACAAACAAAAGCTGAGAGAATTCAGCAGACTCATCTTAAAAGAAATGCTAAAGAAGTTCTTCAGTCAGAAATTTAAAAATGCTAACATGCAAAAAGGAAACATTTGAAGGTATAAAATCCACTGATAAAATTAAGTACATGGACAAATGCAAAATAATACTGTAGTTGTGGTGTAAATTGACTAAGTTCTCCAATTAAAAGGCATAGAGTGGCTTAATGGATAAAGAAACAAGACCCAACTATATGCTGCCTACAAAAACCTGCTTTACTTATAAAGACACATGTAGATGGAAAGTAAAGGAGTGGGAAAAGATATTCTATGCAAATGAAAACTGAAAAAGAGCAGGAGTAGCTATACTTGTATCAGATAAAATAGACTACAAATCAAAGACTGTAAAAAGAAACAAATAATTCATTATATAATGATAAAGGGGTCAATTTGGCAAGAGGATATAACAGTTATATAAATATCTACCCACCCAACATTGGAACTCTCAAGCATTTAAAGCAAACATTAATCCATCTAAAGGGAGAGACAGACTGCAATACAATAATAGTAGGGGACTTCAACATCCTACTGTCAGTAATGGACAGATGATCCAGACAGAAAATCAACAAAGAAACATTGGAGTTAAACTACACATTAGACCAAATAGGCCTAACTGACATTTACAGAACATTTCACCCAACTGCTGTAGAATACACATTCTTTTCATCACCAGAATAAACCATGTCTTAGGCTATAAAACAACTCTCAACAAATTAAAAGAGTAAAAATCATATAAAGCATCTTTTCTGACCATGATGGAATAAAACTAGGAATTGATAACGGGAAGAACCTCAGGGTTTCTACACTGGAAAATATTTTTGATAATAGATTTTTCTATTATCCACTAATATTTGGATATTAAATCCACAAATATTTGGATATTAAACAATATGTTCCTGAATGACCAACGGGTCAATGAGGAAATTAAGAAGGAAATTTAAAAATTTCTTAAAACAAATGAAAATGGAAATACAACATACCAAAATCTATGTGATACAGCAAAAGCATACAGCAAAAGCAGTACTAAGAAGCACATTTATAGCAATAAATGCCTATATTAAAAAACTAGAAAGACTTTGCATAAACAATCTAGTGATGCACCTCAAAGCAGCAGCAAAGCCAAACCCAAATTAGTAGAAAGAATGAAGATCAGAATATAAATAAATAAAATTGACACTAAAAAAATATAGGTCAACATAATGAAAAGTTGATTTGTTTGAAAACATAAATCGGCAAACCTTTAGTTAGATTAAGAAAAAAAAAAAGAGAGAGAGAAGATCCAAATAAATAAAATCTGAAACAAAAAAGGAGACATAACAACTGACATCCCAGAAATACAAAGAATCATTAGAGACTATTACAAACAGCTACACTCCAACAAATTGGAAAACCTAGAAAGAAAGGATACATTCCTGGACACATCCAACCTACCAAGAATGACATATGAAGAAATAGAAAACCCTAACGCAATATATAGCATCTTAAAATGCATTTCCCAGAACCCTCTACCAATCCTTCTTTACAGGAAAAATATATTATCAAAAATATTTGGGGCCAGGCACGGTGGCTCATGCCTGTAATCCCAGCACTTTGGGAGGCCGAGGCAGGTGGATCACTTGAGGTCAGGAGTTGGAACCAGCCTGGCCAATATAATGAAACCCCGTCTCAGCTAAAAATATAAAAATTACCCAGGCATGGTGGTGCACACCTGTAATCCCAGCTACTCGGGAGGCTGAGGCAGGAGAATTGCCTGAACCTGGGAGGCGGAGGTTGCAGTGAGCTGAGATCACGCCACTGCACTCCAGCCTGGGTGACAGAGCAAGATGCCATCTCAAAAAAAAAATGTATATACTTGGGAGATGCTCAGAGGAACATGGCAGCAGTGGAGCCAGCAAACCTGGCACTCACTAACAGTGGTTGTGTGGGTATGGGGGCACCGTGGTGCACAGGACATTAGAAAGACTGATATGCTACTCACCATCAGGTGAAGGACTGTAAGCCCACACAAAGTTCTTCTTATCTCTACTAGAATGAACATGTTAAGTCAAAAACGGCTCCTTTTTTGTGCCTCCTTAGTGCAACTTCTCCAGCTAGACCATTTGGATATAGCCATTTAGTTACAAATGTCAAAGGCTTTAGGTGCTGCTTACTTACCTTCCTTTTTTGTTAATGTGCTTTTATTTATTTAAAAAAATTACAATGAAGGTGCCTGTTTTGTCTATACTGTGTGCTCTAATCATAAAGTACCAATAGTGATTTGCTTTTTATATTACTGTAAAATGTTATAATGTCAATAGTGCTTTACTTTACAGTTTGATTGAAGTAAGATTATATGAATTTACAAACAGGACTGTGGATCATGTTACCCACTCCCCTCACAATGCTGTCCAAGTATTGGGTGAGTTATATTGATCTATCCATATCAAATTATGTTGAATAATTATGTATCTTTCTTGGTTATACTGATTTCTTATTCTGGTCACTATTACTAATTCTCTGTCAATATTCTCCTTTTTAACTAACTCTTTTTCTGAGAAAAGCTCATTGGGTTATTATTTAATTTTGTAAACAGATGGGATGGAAGGATGTGCAATGCCATATCATTGGTAGAAGGTTTTTTAACATCTTTGAAGTATGACTTTAGCTTAATATCTTTACAACTATCTTGAATACATCTTTTAGAGTGCACAAGATTTAGCAAAAAGATAAAGTCTGGATAAAATATAATGGTGGTTGTTGTCGTTTGACAGAGTCTCACTCTGTCATCCAGACTGAAGTGCAGTGACACAATCTCGGCTCACTGCAGCCTCTGCCTCCCAGGTTCAAGTGATTCTCGTGCCTCAGCTTCCTGAGTAGCTTGGATTACAGGCACACACCACCGTGCCCGGCTAATATTTTTTGTATATTTAGTAGAGACGAGGTTTCACCACGTTGCCCAGGCTGATCTCGAACTCCTGAGCTCAGGCCATCTGCCTGCCTCAGCCTCCCAAAGTGCTAGGATCACAGGCATAAGCCACTGTGCCCAGCCAAAATACAGTTTCAAACGTCCCTATTCTGTTCCATATTTTCTCCACCTACCCTCCAAATACTGTTAATGCAAAAGGCGTCAGTAATGATTTGATAGTATTAACTTTGTGGTCATTGTTTTTTTTGTTTTTGTTTTTTTTTGAGATGGAATTTCGCTCTTGTTGCTCAGGCTGGAGTGCAGTGGCACAATAATCTCAGCTCACCGCAACCTCTGTCTCCCAGGTTCAAGCGATTCTCCTGCCTCAGCCCCTCAAGTAGCTGGGATTACAGGCATGCGCCACCATGCCCAGCTAATTTTGTATTTTTAGTAAAGACGGGGTTTCTCTGTGTTCGTTAGGCTGGTCTCAAACTCCCGACCTCAGGTGATCCGCCCGCCTCAGCCTCCCAAAGTGCTAGGATTACAGGTATGAGCCACTGTGCCTGGCTTTTTGTTGTTGTTGTTTTTGAGACAGAGTCTCACTCTGTTGCTCAGGCTGGAGTGCAGTGGTGTGATCCTGGCTCACTGCAACCTCTGTCTCCGGGTTCAAGTGATTCTCCTGCCTCAGCCTTCCGAGTAACTGAGATTACAAGTGTGCCCCACAACACCTGGCTAATTTTTGTATTTTTAGCGGAGACGGGGTTTTGCCATGTTGGCCAGGCTGGTCTCAAACTCCTGACCTCAGGTGATCCGCCCACCTCGGCCTCCCAAAGTGCTGGGATTATAGGCATGAGCCACTGCCCCCAGCCAAGAGTTTTATCAATATTGGAAACTCTTGCATCATTTCAAGAGTAAACATGAGGAAATAGAGCTCAGACTTAGGTTAGACCAAAGGAAGAACTCTGTAAGATGCCAGGCTGATACGCAGCAAATGGGCTGTCTTAGAGGAGTGGGGGGGGGAAACCTCTTTTTCCAAAATACCCTGAAATGTAGCTAATTAGTAGCTAACTCGCTAAGGATGAATTTGTCTCACCTACCTTAGTATAGAGTTGGTGATGGGAGTTTCTTCTTGGCTAATTAGCCCTCTCAGTCATGGTAAGTTGGAGATAACATGTTGAAGACGGGCAGACGCACAACAGGAATGTCGCCTGGATCCCTAAGTGACCGTTTGGTGGAAAGCTGCCGGACCAGGTACATCGACATTCTATGAATACGAAATGAACTTCTCTTGTGTTGCGGCACCGAGATGTATGGACTTTTGTTACAGCAACTGATATTATCTTGACTAGCAAATACAGATAAATGGTTTTGACAAAACTGAGTGATAGGTACAAAGGCATTGATTACATTCTCTAAAGTTTACTGTATGCTTAAAATATTTTATAATAAGAAACCAGAATGCTCCATGCCTTCAGGAACCCAGAGAAATTCACTACACACATAGTTTAAAGAAGGAAGCAAATGAGAAGGAAAAAGTATATACTAAGGGCTTCCACTGTTTTGTAATGCTCTGTTTCTTTAAAAACAAGTTGTTCTGAACTAACCTAGCCAAACACTAAAGAAAGGCTACTTGCTCTATTAATCAAGTAAAATCATGTTCCTTAATTGGTCGGCTTTCTTCCCAGAGAGAATAATGGTTCATGAGAGGAATAGGGAGTGTGTACGATCCCAGGGAGACCCTAGACTTGCTTGCAAGGAATGGATCCCAAGGCAAGCAGGAGTGATGTCCGTGACATGTTCCACACTGGGAAATGCACCGGGGGAGGTAGTCTATCTACATTGTCCTCGGAAACTTTTACTGTATCCTCTGAAGATGAGTAAATAGGGAAGGAATTTACTGTTTTTCCTTCCTCTGGCAAATAATGACATTTCAAATCATGAGAGTGGAAAAGTACTGTTTCTGAAACAATTGTCTTTTAGGAAATTTTTATGTAACCTGCCCATGTGGGGGAAGTATTAACACTACCCAGGTTACTTCCACCTTGACTGCTTCATCTAAAGCCTCAAGTACGAAAGCCAAGTTTTCACAGGACATAAAATAGGAATTCTTTAACTCCTTGTTACTAAGTCCCTTCAAGAAGAGCTTTGCCCTAGAATGCCCTGTTCATTCAGATTCAAGATCCACAAAGTTTTAAGGACAGCATAAACCCCTCAGATGGCACAAGTACCTTCTGTAGCCCAGATATAGAAGTGGCTCTGAGGGCAGGGACGGGGCTCTCCCGTCTGACTGCAAGGTCCAGGGCTGTGGGTCGCTGGGTGCGCAGAGTTAAACGAGACAATGAAACGGGAGAGCTGTGATCTGGATCTGCCAAAAGAGCAGCACTAATCTGTATGACAGGAATTCCTAGGTACATTCTTTCAGCCAAGAAGGGGAATCAGAGATGTCTGCATGGAGGAAGTGACATTTGAACTCAACCTTAGATTAACAATGTACCTTTTCCGGAAAGGTCAAGGTTATTGAAAATCAGTAAAGTGCTTACTGGGGGTTGGGATTAATCAAATTTTATGCTTCACTCATGATATGCTTTGTGTTTTTTTTTTTGAGACGGAGTCTCGCTCTGTCACCCAGGCTGGAGTACAGTGGCCGGATCTCAGCTCACTGCAAGCTCTGTCTCCCAGGTTTATGCCATTCTCCTGCCTCAGCCTCCCGAGTAGCTGGGACTACAGGCGCCCGCCACCTCACCCGGCTAGTTTTTTTGTATTTTTAGTAGAGACGGGGTTTCACCGTGTTAGCCAGGATGGTCTCGATCTCCTGACCTCGTGACCCGCCCGTCTCGGCCTCCCAAAGTGCTGGGATTACAGGCTTGAGCCACCGCGCCCGGCCTTGCTTTGTGTTTTTAATGGAGTATTTCAAACAAAGGCATACAGAAGAATATAACAAATGTTTTTGTACCCATTATCCTGCTTTGTGAAATCACAACATTAAACAGCATTTGCTTTAGGTCTGTAGATCACATAGAAGTTTCCTCCACCACCCTCCATTTCGTATTGCTCTTTCCCTCCAGAGGTAATATAAGCACTGTCTTGAGAAGGGCACTTGTTTTTCTGATTTGGAATCTGTATCCTCTACTTCTTACTCCCATCCACGGCAGAGGTGCTCGGACACTATTTGTCCTTTCCATACCTTAGAAGAATTCTCCACCCAGGACTCCACTGGAGTGCAGGTGGTATAGGTAACAAAGCCTACTGGTCTTGGCCCTAACTCCAGCTGGGACCCAAGAGGTGGAGAAAACAAAGAGCTAGATGTGATCTGCCTTCTGGCTCTTCCATTTGTGTAGAAGCTGATCTGGGCCTGAAGTGGACACTCCAGACATTGCATCTCTGGGGAGATGGTGACCACACTAGACCATCGTCAGATATCCTGTTTCCAGCTATAATTCCTCCAGATCCTAGCAATGTGACCACTCAGGACACAGCCTCGCAGACACCCTTGATTTACCTGTAAAATAAAGACACCACATCCCTGAGCTTCAGACCTAGCAGGGCTGAGACTGTGTGCCTTCCCTATGCCTCCTTGGCACCTTGAGCTGACCACTATTGGCACATTTCACAACTATGTAATAATTACTGAGTGATGCCTTCTCCACTTACCTCTGAACTTCCTGAGCATAGAGACCATGTTCCTCACATGTAATAGGTGTTCAATAAATACTGAATGAATTAAGCTGATGAAACATAAACATATTTATGAGCTAACATATCTATATACATATGTACTTCATGACCTACAAAACCTACAAACAACTACCAGGTGTAATTCTCATTTGGCAACACAAATTAGCATAAATGACATTAGAAGCCAGTACCACCCCATCTTAGCATTAATGCTTGTATTGCTGCCTCTGGAAATGCTATTATAATAGTGACCGAGTCCTCAGCTTCTAAAACTGAACTATCCAGGGTCAAATCCAGGCACTGCCATTTGTTTGTCACTGCAAATTAATTGACCTGTTTCTTAGTTTCTCATCTGTAAATTAACCCAAATGAAAACAAGCTGCACCGGGTGTGGTGGCTCACACCTGCAATCCCAGCACTTTGGGAGGCCGAGGCGGGTGGACCACTTGAGGTCGGGAGTTTGAAACCAGCCTGACCAATATGGAGAAACTCTACCTCTACTAAAAATACAAAATTAGCCAGGCGTGGTGGCGCATGCCTATAATCCCAGCTACTCGGGAGGCTGAGGCAGGAGAATCGCTTGAACCCAGGAGGTGGAGGTTGTGGTGAGCCGAGATCGTGCCATTGCACTCCAGTCTAGGCAACAAGAGCGAAACTTGGTCTCAAAAAAAAAAAAAAAAAAAGACAGAAAGAAAGAAAATAAGCCGCACCAGGGCAAGGATTTGGGTCTGTTTTATTCACTAATTTAACAACATGCTTTTAACAGGGCCAAGCCCATAGGAGCTACTCAATATACTATATAGTTAGTGACTGGATGGATGGCTCCTAAGAGCCATCTCCTAGGGTTATAGTAGGGATTGTGTGATTTAATGTGTATTCCAGTGCTCAACATGATGCCTGGCACACAGTGGGCACAGGACGCACTTAGACATCTTTAAAATAATGATTTTCATTAGTAGTTCATGGCTCTTGGGGGAATGCCATCCAATCAATCAGTCTTGATTTTGATCATCCAGCCCCCAGAGCTCCCCCTACTGAGGATGCCATGAGTTTGGCTTTGCCCACTGGGTGATGACCAGTTTCGGAGCCACTGATGGGCATCTCCAGCCCTCCTGGCTTTGCAGGGTACAGGTGTTTGGGTAATGCGATGAAAAACCTACACCCCAAGCAGTGGGTGTCTGCCCCTGTATTCCTGCATCTTTCCATTCTATAAAGGTTCCTGGGCATAAATGTATCCAGCTAAATCCACACACTGGTTAAGAAATGGTAACAGCTGTGAGGGAATTACATGGGTGAAATTTTCTGACACTTGGCCTGATATGTGGGGTGGGAAGCAAATGTCAAGCATGTTCCGGATTTGCGAGAACAATGGGCAAAATGCTACTACGTGGAGAATTCCACAAACATTAGAAACGTAAGATGTTATTAAGGAAAGGCTAAGTAATTTAGCCAGGTGGTTCCTCATAACCCTTTAGCCTTCACCTTTAAGCACCCCCTTCAAACCCCTGCTCTTTTAAGTAACATTTGTAATTCTTCTTGATCTCAAAAGCTCATTTCATTTTTCACGATTATGAAAGTTCACTGTAGAATTCTAGAAAATACCAGCAGAATGATTAACAAATATGGAAACTTTACTGCCACCAGATTCATCACTGTTGGTAAATCTCCTTTAGTACTTCATAATTTACAAATTGCTTCAAAAAAAAAAAAATTTGTGACCATATTGCAAAGAATTGAATATGGTACCTTTTCCATCTACATTGTGTACATCTTAGTATATTATTAAAAATACTTCAACATTTTGATTTTTTAATCTACTGTAAAGTTAGGTATACATACAAAAAGGCCACAGAGCATATATAAACATTTAAAAGTAAGAATAGCCGGGCACAGTGGCTCATGCCTGTAATACCAGCATTTTGGGAGGCCGAGGTGGGTGGATTACCTGAGGCCAGGAGCTCAAGACCAGCCTGGCCAACAGGGGAAACTTCCTCTCTATTAAAAATACAAAAATTAGCCAGGCATGGCGGCGTGTGCCTGTAGTCCCAGCTACTTAGGAGGCTGAGGCAGGAGAATCACTAGAACCTGGAAGGCGGAGGTTGCAGTGGGCTGAGATCATGCCACTGCACTCCAGTCTGGGTGACAGGGCAAGACTCTGTCTCAATAAATAAATAAATAAGGATAAAAACAGTAAAATGAACACCCTGGAGTATGATTCTTTCTGAGGACTATATAGCATTTAAACACATGGGGATGTCATAATTTAGCCTTCCCCCATTAAATATTTAGGATTTGGGATCTTGGTGCAAATCTCTGATAATTTCTTTTCTTTTCTTCTCTTTTTTGAAATGGAGTTTCACTCTTGTCACTCAGGCTGGAGTGCAATGGCATGATCTCAGCTCACTGCAACCTCCACCTCCTGGGTTCAAGCGATTCTCATGCCTCAGCCTCCCAAGTTAGCAAGGATTACAGGCATGCACCACCACTCCTGTCTAATTTTTTTATTTTTAGTAGATACAGGGTTTCACCATGGTGAACAGGCTGGTCTTGAACTTCTGACCTCAAGTGATCCACCTGCCTCGGCCTCCCAGAGTGCTGGGATCACAGCCGTGAGCCACGGCACCCAGCCAATAGGGTGAAATTTTGGGAGTGAACTTACCTAGGCAAAGAATATATAACTTTTTAAATTTTAACTCTGATGTAATTATAGATTCACATGAGGTTGTAAAAAATAGTACAGAGAGATCCTGTATAACATCTACCCAATTTCCTCCAATGGTAACATATTACCAAGCTATATTACAACATCACAACCAGGATATTGACACGAGTACAGTCAAGATATAGAACGTGTCTGCCTTCACAGAATCCTTCGTATTGCTCCATAACCATAACCACTTCCCTCCCAGCCCCAGCCCCACTGAGTCTTTAACTCCTGGCAACCACTAATCTACTCTCCATTTCTGTAATTTTGCTGTTCCTAATATATACAATTGAAATCACATAGTATGTAACCTTGTGGGACTGGCTTTATTCACTCAGCATAAGTCTGCGAAGATTCATCCTGGTTGTTGCATGTGTCAATAGTTTATTCCCATTTATTGCTGAGTGGTAACAAAGGCATGGGGGTACCACTGTTAACCACTCACCTGTGAGAAAGATATTCAAAGTGTTCCCAGTTTTTGGCTATTACAAATAAAGTGGTTATAAACATTTGTGTACAGGATTTTGTGTGAATATAGTCTTCACTTCTCTGGGACAAATGTCCAGGAGTAGCTGGGTTGGATGGCAGTTGCACTGGTTTTTTTTTTGTTTGTTTTTGTTTGTTGAGACGGAGTCTCACTCTGTCGCCCAGGCTGGAGTGCAGTGGTGCGATCTTGGCTCACTGCAAGCTCTGCCTCCTGGGTTCACGCCATTCTCCTGCCTCAGCCTCCCAAGTAGCTGGGACTACAGGCGCCTGCCACCACACCTGGCTAATTCTTGTACTTTTAGTAGAGATGGGGTTTCACCATGTTGGCAAGGCTGGTTTCGAACTCCTGATCTCAAGTGATCCCCCTGCCTCAGCCTCCCTAAGCACTGGGATTACAGGTGTGAGCCACCGCGTGCCCAGCTGCAATCTTAATGTAAGAAACTGCCAACTGTCTTCCAGAGTCACTGTACCATTTTACATTCCTGCCAGCAACATGAATGGCTTAGTTCCTCCACATTTCCCCCAGCATTTGGTGTTGTCATTATTTTTTATTTTAACCATTCTGATAGGTATAGATAATACCTCATTGTGATTTTAATTTGCATTTCCCTAATGGCTAATGATATTGAGCATCACTTCATGGATTTGCCATCTGTATATCTTCTTCACCAAAATGTCGCTTCATGGCTTTTGGCCATTTTCTAATTGGATCATTTGTGGATCATTTTTTTTAGAGTTGATTTTTTTTTTTAATTTTTAAAATAGTCTAAATCTAGTTCTTTGTTGGATATATGGCTTGGAAATATTGTCTCCCAGTTTGTAGCTTGTCTTTTCATCCTTTTAATATAATCTTACAGTTGATTTTTTGTTGTTGTTGTTCAGATTGGGTAATTTCTATTGTTCTGTCTTCCAGCTCACTGATTCTTTCTCTGTCTTTCTCCATTCAGTTGCTCAGTCAATCCATTGAGTATATTGTTTTGGTTATTATTTTTTTTAATTCTAAAATTTCCACTTTGTTCCTCTTTATATGTCTTGTTTCTTTGTTGAGACTTTCTATTTTTTCCTGTTTCTAACCTGTTAATTGCTCACTGAAACATTTTTATCATGGCAGCTTTAAAACATTTGTCAGACAATACTAACATCCCTGTCACCTTGTGATTGGCATATCTCGATTGTCCTTTTCATTCAATTTGAGATCTTCCTGATACTTGGTATAGTCACTTTCCATTAACTTGGATATTCTGAATACTATGAGACTGAATCTTATTCTGGTTTAGTGGTCTTACTCTGACCCTGCTCTGGCAGGGGAAGTCGGGGAGGGGAAGGGAGAGGAAGACAGGGGAGCCGCCTTGCTATACTGCAGGGGCTCCTCGATCCTGCTGGGTGAGGGCTGGGAGATCTGGTTCCCCCTGGCCTCCACTGAGACCTCCCTGCTAGGAGAGGTAGGAGAGCCTCATTGCTGCTCCCCATGTGATCTCTCCCTGTGCCTTGGTTGGGGGTGGCCTTGTTAATGTTGGCCAGTGGTGAAAGTCCCGCCTCTCCACTAGGCCTCCTGTGAAAGCAACCCAGCAGGAGAGGGAGAGGTCTCTTGGTTCCTTCTTCGTGGGAATGTGAGTTCCAGCTTTCTCTGACACTGCCCGAGAAGGGGGGTTGGGTGAGAGTGGGAGGCTAGACTTCCCTCTGAGTCTTTGCTGGCATGGGTGTAGGTGGGCCCACAGTGTTTTTCTGTGGTGTTTGGCTACAGCAAGGTGGCTATTGCTGAAACCTTGTCTGACTTCTACCTTGTCCTTTGTTGGTGCTTCAGTCACAGGGAGCAGGCCTTTGTTGGAGCTTTTTTGTCTGCACCCTTTGCTGTTTCCAAGTTACTGGCATCTTCAGCTCCAAGTCTGGAATATATGAGGCAATAAGGAAACCCAGGCAACTCAACACCATGTCCTTTCCTCGGGTCCTAAGGTCCCTGTTCATCTTCCTTATTATTTCCACCCTTCAGAGTCTTCTTAGGTGTGTTTTAAATATAATGTCAAGGATTTTTAGTTGTAGTTGTTAGCAGGAAGAATCAGGAAAGGTATGTCTATGTTTCCAGAAACAGGGGTTCCCATATCGTTTTAATTCTCAAATAGAACATGACCTGTTCTGAACACCAGTCCTCATGGACGATCAACTGCGCCCACTGCGGGGCAGCGGTAATGAATATCAGTCTTTATGGGCTGATCCTCAAGGCGTTTTAAGGAGAGAGAAGGATGTAAAAGGTAAAGATCCTAGATGGGAGGCACCCAATAAATGCTTTCATAATGAACCAATGATGTGCAAATGCCAGTGATTTCAAAAACTTCAACTGCGCTTCCCATAGAAGTATGGAGGAACTTGTTAAATGAAAAATGACTTCAAAAACTATGTGATGTTCATTTCTCTCCCTCTCCAAACTTCCCATTCCTTTGCATGAATGTGAGCCCTGTGCTTGTACTGATTTCTAAAAATGCTCAAATGCTCTATGGAAATACAACTAATACCTGACTAAGTACACAAAGAAATCCAATTTCAGAATTTTTTTTTTTTTTTTTTTTTTTTTGAGACGAGTCTTGCCCTTGCTCTGTGGCCCGGGCTGGAGTGCAGTGGTGCAATCTCGGCTCACTGCAGCCTCCGCCTCTTGAGTTCAAGCCTCATCCTCCCAAATAGCTGGGATTACAGGTGCCCGCCACCATGCCCAGCTGATTTTTTTGTATTTTTATTAGAGATGGGGTTTCACTATGTATTTGCAGTAGAGACGGTGTTTTACCATGTTAGCCAGGCTGGTTTTGAAGCCCTGACCTCAAGTAATCCACCCGCCTTGGCCTCCCAAAGTGCTAGGATTACAGACGTGAGCCACCATGCCTGACCCCAAATTTCAGGATTCTAATGAAGAAGGCAACAGATGGAATGTGTTTAAAAACAGGGAAGCAAAGTGGCCTCCAGTGAGACCCTATCACCTCTCAACTTAAGATGTCCCCAAATTACCTATTCCAACAGGCTTTATCACCTACTTTTGTTAAGTTTCCATCTGAGAAGTGAGAATTTAAATAACTCCCATCATAGCCAACTTAACCTATGAGTAATGGAAACAAATCGTTTTCACCAACTTCCATCAGAAATTCTTTTCAAGGGCCCTTATAAACACGATCTTTTTTTCTAAGCCTTAAATATTTGATCTCTTGCTTGTGACTATACAAACCAGTTCTTCATTTCACAAGACCTGCTCTCACAGTGAATGGGGCCGTCTACAGGGATTTAGCCTGCAGGGCAACCTCATCACATCACCCAGGACACTCTTCTGAAGGCCAAAAGCCAGAAATGTTTGAAGAGGAAAAAGCTCCTCAGAAGACTCATTAACATAACCCAGTTTTCAGCGTGTTCCTCACCAAAAGAAACGGCCTGAAAAAATATGATCTCCCTTTCTTAAAAAAAAAAAAAAAGAGAGAGAGAAACAAGTCCCCATTCATTCCAACTGGCTGCATCCTCTGTTGGGGAAGCCATGGACTCTGTTGAGCTATGGTTCTAGAAGTCTGCTGTTCGACTTTTTTTTTTTTCCCTAGAGACAGAGTCTCGCTCTGTCGCCCAGGCTGGAGTACAGTGGCATGATCTCAGTTCACTGCAACCTCTGCCTCCCGGGTTCAAGTGATACTTCTGCCTCAGCCTCCTGAGTAACTGGGACTACAGTTACCTGGCTAATTTTTGTATTTTTAGTAGAGACAGGGTTTCATCATGTTGGGCAGGATGGTCTCAGAATCCTGATTTCATGATCCACCCGCCTCAGCCTCCCAAAGTGCTGGGATTACACGCATGTGAGCCACCGCATCTGGCCTCTAGTTGACTTTAAATTGTAATTCACTGCATCTTCCAAAGTTAAAAGTCCCTAATCATTTGTACTCTCCCTTGCCTGGGAGAATGTAGAATTAGAGATATGAATTTCAACTGGAGAACTGATGAATAAATAACCCATGTCTGCTTTTGCAGAGAGTAAGTCTGGCCAAGGATACAGTTTAGGGGACAGGCTAAATTTGAGAGCCTAAGTAGAAACAGCCTGGTGAATAAATAATATATATTTATAATACAGCACTTTTGAGAGCATACGCTGAATAAGAAACTATTTTTAATGTCTGTACTTGTTATCTTTCAATTTCTTTAAATAAACTTGCAAAGGCTCTTTGAATAATAGCATGAATAATCAAATTATGAATTACCCCAAAGTCAAGCCAGCATTAGTTGCCTTTCTCCCTTCCCGGTTACACTTTGCACAGTGCTCCAGACTGGTGTTCACGGTGCTGTATTGTAAATTACTGGTCTATGTGGCTGACTCTTTCCTCCATTTCCCTGCAGACTGGAAGTCCTTAATGGTAGGATGAGTTATAATTCATTTTTGCTCTTGAGGACACAGCAGTGTCTGAACGAAACTCAGGAAATGAATAAATGCATGGGTGAATGAATGAACGAACTAAGGAGGAATAAATTAGCAGATTTTGAGTCGCATGCTGTTTGTTAAGTGAGAAATTTTCAGATATGACAAAGAAGGACATAAACCAAGATGTGATTTTCCAGCAGAGAGGAAGGACTACAGCTGGAGCAAGGCACCATCATTTCTGCCTTATTTTTATATAAAGCTTTGAAGTATGTGACTCTATATAAATGTGTGGGACAGCACCCTTCTTTTAATCAGGTAACAGATGCATGATAAATATATTTTCCCTTTTTTTGGTTGGCAGGGGGCCTTAGGTGAAAATAGGTTAGATCAGCACTATCTGATAGAAATATGAGAGCCACTTATGAAATTTAAAACTTTTTTAAAAAGTCATTAAAAATGTAAAAAGAGGCTGGGTATGGTGGCTCATGCATGTAAGCTCAGCACTTTGTAAGGCCGAGGTGGGAGGATCACTTGAGGCCAGGAGTTCAAGATTAGTCTGGACCACACAGCGAGACCCCATCTCCACAAAAAAATAATAATAATAAATAAATGAATAAATAAAATTAGCCAGGCATGGTGGTGCATGCCTGTAGTCCCAGCTACTTGGGAGGCTGAGGTGGGAGGAGTGCTTGAGCTCAGGAGGTGGAGGCTGCAGTGGGTTATGATCACACCACTGCACTCCAGTTTAAGCAACAGAGTGAGACCCTGTCTCTTAAAAAAAAATGAGAAACTAATTTTAATCAACTATTTTAAGTCAATATATCCAAAACATTATCATTTCAACATGCAATCAGTGTAAAAAAATTATTCATGAGTGGCTGGGTGCGGTGGCTCACACCTGTAATCCCAGCACTTTCGGAGACCAAGGTGGGCGGATCATGAGGTCAAGAGATCGAGACCATCCTGGCCAATGTGGTGAAACCCCATCTCCACTAAAAATACAAAATTAGCTGGGCATGGTGGCACACGTCTGTAGTCCCAGCTACTTGGGAGGCTGAAACAGGAGAATCGCTTGAACCCGGGAGGCGGAGGTTGCAGTGAGCCAAGATCACACCACTACACTCCACCCTGGCAACAGAGCGAGATTCAGTCTTGAAAAAAAAAAAAAAATTATTCATGAGATATTTTATGTTATTTATACTAAGTCTTTGAAATCCAGTGTATATTTCATACTCACAGGACATCTTCATTCAAACCATCCACATTTCAAAGACTGAACAGCCATATGGGGCTAGTCACTACCATACTGGACAGCAAAGAGTTAGAAAACAAATGAGTGTTCATTTGCAGCAACCACTTTTCATTTGGGTTTCTGGTACCATTACTTTCCTCCACCTATCCCAGGACTCTTAATCATTTATCCTCACATTATCAGAGTGGTTTGAGATATCTTATTTCTTATAAGTCACTAGAAATCTTATTTGGAAGTGTATAGAATAAAAATTCTAAATGGAAAAAGAACATAGCAGATTTTATCCACATTTCCCAGTTGAAAGTAAGTTCAGATCCACAAGATACCTATAGTCACACAGCTAGTAAGTCTTCAGGTCACAACTACAGCCTAGGTTTTAGGACACTCATTTCAACATCCCTTTGCCTCCATCTCACCATCTCTCCTAGAAGTCAGAACACTTCAGAGCAGGAAAAAACTCAGCTAGTTTGGGAGTTAAGTAATGAAGAGAAAGAATCTCTTGCTTCAGTATGCTTACCCAATTCCTACATAAAAGTTCAAATGGCTCATTGGGGTGAGGAAGAGGTCAGGTCTCAAAAGGAAGTTATTTCCCCAACTTGAAAGATAGTTGGTTCCCTTCCAAAGGCAGGAAATCCTTTTAAAAATCAATCAATCAATCCTCATTTTTAAGAACAAACATGTAGATCATGGATGCTGGATCCAATGCCATGGCTGAGAAAATGTCACCGTCAAAGCCAAGAACAGCAACTGAATCCCCCCGAGCGGCACAAATCTTATTGGAATTCATTTAAAAAAAAAAACAAAAAAAAAAACAGCTGTCTTTCCCTCTATTTTCACTGAGTCTAACCTCGTGTGCTATTTCTCAAGTAAACACACAAAGCATTACTCCAATAATCGGAAAAACAGATGTTTGTTTTTAGTGGCTCCTCTTTTCCTCATTTCTACCTCTTGTTCAGCTCACTCTTTTTTTCGAGATGTAGTCTTGCTCTGTTACCCAAGTGAAAGAGTCCAGTGGAGGGCAGTGGTGCAATCTTGGCTCACCGCAGTCTCCACCTCCTAAGCGATTCTCTTGCCTCAGCCTCCGGAGTAGCTGAGATTACAGGCGCTCACCACCACGCCCACCATCTCGCCCAGCTAAATTTTTATGTTTTCAGTAGAGAAAATGTTATCATATTGGTCAGGCTGGTCTCAAACTCCTGACCTCAGGTGATCCACCCGCCTCGGCCTCCCAAAGTGCTGGGATGACAGGCGTGAGCCACCATGCTGGCCTCAGCTCACTCTTATTAATGGGTTTAGTCATGTGAAAGTTTTCAATGTTGAAGAAACTCTCTACTATTCTGCCTGCTTCTCTGCTCTCTCTCATTCTCTATCCTCCCCTTTGTATTTCTTGTTTTAATTCTCTACTGTAGTCACTACTTCTACTATTGCTTTAATCCCACCCTTTCTACCCACTAAGAAAGAAAATACATCTAGAAAATGCATTTAGACCTACTAAGCATCAGAAGATGTAAATTTTGTTCCTTTCATTTTAAAAAATGATTTGTGGCATTGGTGTGATACATCACATGAGTTATTTAGTGAAGGACAGAACAAATGAGTAAATATGTTGAGATGCTTGAGAACCAGAGCTGTCACGATGGAAGGAGAGAGAGAAATACAGACTGTGATGAGGTGGGGTGGAGAAAGGTGGTGTTGGATTAAAACTGGAGACGACTGATGAAAATGTCTGCATGCATTTGTATGCATGCATGTTTGTGTACATGTCTTGCTGGAAATCTTATTTCTGAACAACCACATGGGGCTAGTCACTACCGCAGCACGTGTGTATATGTGTGTGTGAGTGTATGTTTATGTTTCCCTAGCTCTGTTCACTGAAAGGGTGAGACGCATATAACCACCAAATACGTGGCAATGAGCTCCCCAAGCAACGGGATCTTGTTTCTGACTACAGTTCCCCTGGAGAAGGAACCAGGCCTCCTTGGAGAAATGGCTGTGTCCAAGACTGGGTCAGGGGAAATAAAAGTCGACCTTAAACATCTTGCACCAGAAAACAAGAATATACTGGGAGGATAAGGAGAGCTACAGACGTAGCTTTAAGGGGCTCCTATTGGCCAATTTCCAGCATCAAGGAGTATAATTTCTGGTAACATATTAAAATGAAAAGGAAGAATTGAGAACCTAGTGAGGGTATTTTTGTGGTAAAATATACCTAACATAAAGCTTAACACCATCCCTCTCCAGAACTTTTTCATCATTGCAAACTGAAACTCTGTACTCATTTGGCAAGAACTCCCTATTGGCCCCTCCTCACGCTCAGCCCCTGGCAACCACAATTCTACTTTCTGTCTCTATGAACTTAACTACTCTAGGTACCTCATGTAAGGGAAATCATATAATATTTGTCTTTTTCTGTCTGGCTTACATCACTGAGCATATTTTCAAGGTTCACTCGTGCTGTGGCATGTGTCAGAATTTCATTTCTTTTTGAGGCCAAATCATATTCCATTGCAAGTACATACCACATTTTGTTTACCCATTCATCTACTGACAGACATGTGGGTTGTTTACACCACTTGGCTATTGTGAATAATGCTGCTATGAACATGGGTATGCAAAAAGCTCTTTGAGACCCTGCTTCCAAATTATTTTGGGTTTACACCCAGAAGTGGTAATTCTATGTTTAATTTTTTGAGACCCAGGGAGTTTTTTAAAAAGAGGGAGAAGGAACACGTTCTCTCCAGAAAATTACTAGATAAATGCTAAAAATCTGATCATTTTAAAAACTATTATATTGTACCCATTTATTTAATAGATCTTACTGGCAGGGATTACCAGTGGATGCTAATGGGTGGAGAACGGGATGTACACAGAGTGGTGAATGTCACCCTTCATATTACTTATTAATCATAAGACAAAGATTCTTGTACAGGTTGGTGACAAAGTAATGACAAAAACCACAATTACTTTGGTTTACTTTCCTCCACCTATCCCAGGACTCTTAATCACCAATGTAATGCAATGGCAAGATCTGGTGGAAACCACGTTATCCAAGTGACCAAAACTTAGCATCAGCAACAGTGGGACAAACTGGCAAAAAGTGCCTCTTAAAGTGTCTGGTGGGAAGCACACATCACCACATAGTAGTCTTTGTTTTTTAATAACAGTTTTCTTGTGATAGAATTCACTTTCCATATTTACAATTTAAAGTGTACAATTCAATGATTTTTAGTATATTCACAGGGCTGTGCAACCACCAAAATAATTTTTAGAGCGTTTTCAATCATCCTCAGAAGAAACCATATATCCACTAGCAGTCAACCCTCATTTCCTTCCAACTCCCCCAGCTCTAGATACTCACCAATCTTCTTTTTGTCTATATTGATTTGCCTATTCTGGAAATTTCAGATCAATAGGACTATACAATATCTGGTCTTATGTGACTAGCTTCTTTCATTTAACACAGGTTTTCAAGGTTCATGCATGTTGTAGCTTGTGTCAGCATCTTTTATTATCAAATAATGTTCCAGTACATGGACATTGCACACTTTATTATTTTTGAGACAGTCTCGCTGTGTCACCCAGGCTGCAGTGCAGTGGTGCAATCTTGGCTCACTGCAACCTCCGCCTCCTGGGTTCAAGCGATTCTCCCACCTTAGCGACCCGAGTAGCTGGGATTATAGGCACCCGCCACCATGCCCGGCTAATTTTTGTATTTTTTTAGTAGAGATGAGTTGCAATGAGGACTCTATTTCAATATTACGGAAGAAGCGTTCAACAGATGAGTCAGATGAGTCTGAACATGATGGGAATACCCCATAGTCCTTCCTGCCAAAGCACGTTGCCCTCAGATGGGTTCTGCGACTGTTAGGTTTGGTTCCCAGTCAATGACCTCTGGCTGTCTCACCAAGGAGCAAGCCTCCACCCCTGACCCAACATGCCCCTGGGAGAAGTGATGGAATGTTCCCTTCGGCCCTTTTTATATCAGGCCCCTAGGATATAATTAGGAGGCAGCTCCCAGAGCAGATGTGTAGGGAGTTAGGCTGGAAAGTTTCCATGCAGAGAAAGGGGAGAGGAGGGAAGAGGCCGATTGCCTGGAGACATTTACGAGTCTAAGATGATTTGATAAGTGATGAAGCAGCCCAGCCCTTGGTGGGGGAGGAGAGATGCTCTCAGAACTAGCTAAGTGAGGGAGGCACCAGTTTCTCTCCATATTAGAGTTGCCCAGTTAGAGTTGGATCTCAAGCCCCTGGATTATAGGACACCATGCATTTTCTCATTGCAAAAAAAAAAAAAAAAAAAAAGTTATTTTTTTAAATACAGAGGGGAGTAGAGGTTAAGAGAACCTTCCCAAAGTGACCATCATCTTATGAAATCCCAGAATGTCCTCATTTTATTATTCTCCAATTCTAAGACAGCTCCTCCATTCCCCCTATAGTTCAGAAACTAAAGATCACCTGGTCAAGTTCCTCTGGGTCACACAGCTAATTAGCCACAAAGGTACAATTTCAACTCCCACTTTGCTCCCTGGGACAGACCTTGCTCTTAGACTCCAAGAGTGTCCGTCAAAGGGTTCTTAAAGCTGCACAGAAAACAGAGGACAGCTCTGCTCCCTGTGGGTCCCATTCTTCAGCTTCCTGCAATTTCACGACTCTGGGGATGAGGCCTATTCCTCACTGAGTTGGAGAACGGGAAGCGTAACACACGTGTGTGTCCTGCAGAGATGGAAGAGACAATGTACGCATCCCCCTTCTTCCTCTTGTGTTTTTCCCATCTGAATGAAACCAAACTCATGAGCAAATCTGGGAGTCTGAACAGCTTGCAGGTGAAAAGAGTTGAAATCTGCAACATAATCCAGGCAGAATCCCAAGTGGGCACAGACCACACGCCCTCACAGTCCTCACTCATCAGAGGCCTGTCTTCTGGCCCTGCTCCCTCCTCCTCCACGTCTATCCCCGTCTCCATGTCTGTCTCTGTCAACAAAACAGCCTATTCCTGTGGCCTCAGTGAGCTGCTGATGTGACTGATGCAATTCACATGGAGCCCTGGAGAAGCAATCAAAACGAACTTGGAACTTGTGTTTTAAGAGTCTGGTCAACCAGAAGGCCTCTAATTTGGCACAGAATGTTACAGATACTCCCCAAAGGCACAAGGTAGACCCTCGACAACTGTTTGATGAATGAATAACCTCATGCCTGTGCTGCCGTGGGCTCCATATTGGCTGCCTCCTGGCCCTACCCTGGAGCCTCCCTCAAGCTTTCTCTCCAAGAAGGAAATGGCTCAAGGTGACAGAGCCCCCACTGTCTGCTCGGCCCCCACTGTCCCCCTCACTTTGCCCAGTGTTTCTTTCCAACCACACAAATCCAGACCCAGAAGCACAGGCATGTACACAAAAATATTTCCAGAACACAAACATAGCATTTATTCAACAAAAATCTGTAATAACATAAATTACACACTCCACAGCCCCAGGATAACTTCATGTGGATTTGAAGTCAGTGTTAAAGGGACTAGAGGAGTTTTAGTCACTCTTCTCAAAGTTACTACTCATATCTTAATTTTAAACTGCTAATATTTATTTTTAATTAAAATGTAGCATTTGGGGTTTTTAATGTTTACTTTTTAATAAAGAGAAGTAAAAAGAAGAAAACTAAGATGACTTATCTCTGCAGAGATAATCTCTATCCACATTTTAAAAAGTAAATTGAATATAACAGAAAAATTAACAGGGAAATTATCTTTTCCCACTCCATTCAAACATAATCATTTTTACAGTTTCTTATTTCTTGAAAAAGTAACATATCTGTAACTATTTATGTATTCTTTATCAAAGGTATCTCATACACACAAAGGGATATTCATAAACACACAAACTTCTTTCTATACCTCACTTCTCTCATGCCTGTTATATATTGATAATCTTTTTATATCAATAAACATAGCTTTACCTCATTGTTTTTAAAAATTTAAGCATTTGAACAAACCCCGGCTAAAAGGCATCCCATTTAGACCACTCTCAGAATATACTATCCAGGTTTTATTTGATTTTTACTGGCACTGGTTTGAAGGTCACTGTCATGCTTTGATTGTTTCAATGAGCAAAATAAATTTGAAATAATCTCTGGCTTATTTACTTCTCTTCAAGGAAAATAAAAAAATATTTTCTATGCAACTATTTCAAATCTAGTCAACAGAAGGTTCTTCAATCCTCAAACTTCATCCAGTGAAAGCACCAATCCTGATATATCTCTGGTTTCTTTGATGGCATGACCCCTTGTGTAAATATTGATAGAGATTATACTGACAGTTGTGTAGGCCAGCTAGATCCTAGCCAGGGAGAAAGGAATTTATGAAAGGCCAGGAGTAGAGAATTCAAGACAGAGAATCTCCCAATCTCCTCATTTAGTACTTTCATAATCGGATCATTAAATGATACCCTAACACTCTACAAGGCCTTGAATCACCCATCAAGAGGCATACAGAATAATAGTTAGTAGCTCTACCTGAGACATCAGGCCTCCTGGGCTCAGTTTCCCACTCTGACATGTGCTACTTGCATGATCTTGGGAAAGTTATTTACCTCCACAAACCTTAGTGCCTGTATCTCTAAAGTCGGGGCAAGTAATAGTACCTACATTAAAGATAAAATGATATATTTCCAATAAAGACTGGCATAGAGTGCCTGGCATGGATTCACACTCATTTTAGTGCCCAGGAGTATACACAGTCCCTGCCCTTAGGGAGCTCACGAAGTACTGGAAGAGACAACTGTGATGGGTCTACGACACAGCGGACACACTCAATAATTCCGTGATGAGGCACAGCAATTGCATGACAGTCCCGGCCTCTGCCCCTTCCTCTCTTTCATACCACTCTTCCATGTCATTAGAGGACTGCCCTGCTGGGTGAGGCCTGAGTCTTCCCGAACACATGGCGACCTTATAGCTAAGTCTACCACATTCTGGGTTCAGGACTGGAAAGTCCTCAATCCAGTTATGAGCCATGCTCTCTATACTTTAGCATTAACCACAATACATTTTGGTCACCTTATGCTTTGCTTTTTGGTCTTATCCTCAATTTCTTTAAAACTTGGTTGATGAAAAGGGTATTATCTATTGAATATCTCTCCTAGTTCATAAGCAAACCATTGTTCCCTTCAGCGCTGTTTTTTTGGTTTTTTGGGGGTTTTTTTTTGTTTTTTTTTTGGCTCTCAGGGATTCTAAAACAGCTGTCTGGTGACTCTGCTTGAGAAGTCATCGTCAAACTTAACTTTCCCCGGAAGGGTACATTTGCAGCTCGACAAACACATCCCAAGGGCTAAGCATGGCCAATCCCAAGCTTCCCAAACTAGATTTAGGGCCCCATGCAAGGCTTTTTGGTTATCTTGCAACTCAGAAGCAGTATTTCTAATGGCCAAATATTTCTTTGGAAAAAGACAAATATGGCCATGTGGACCCCTGTTGCTTTTTGCCCAATACCACAGACCCAAAGTCAAGGAGGCAAAAATCTATCCCATGGGAGAACAGCTGAGCATGTCCTCTGAGGTTGCGGATACTATGGATACATTTGAGTTGATAATATTGTCTTCACACAGGGTTTTAATGTCATTGACTTCACGTTTATTTAGCCCGAAGGGATGCAGAGGTGAACCCCACATGATTCCACTTGGTCTGAAGTGGAAGAGATGCACAAATTAAGAATTATAATGTAATACGAAGGATGCTGGGCATTACAGGTACACTGGAAAGAGTATCTAACCCAAGGGAGGGTGGGCGGAAAAAGAAGGTGCCAAAGAAAGTCTTCTGTGATTATCAGATATCTTATTTAAGACCAATACATGAAGTTAGCTATTTATGAGTGCAAAGGAAATCAGTTTCAGGTCGTTCCGGGAGATGGAGAACATGAGATGACAGTGAGGCCTGGGAGAAGCAGGAAACCACAATCCAATAGGGAGAGGAAATGAGGCTAGACACTGCGAAAGGTTCAAGAAAAGCCAGAATGTGGCCTTAAGGTCACCGGCATGGGCTCATAAAAAAATCACATTCCTTTGCCCGAGGAATGGGTTCTTCAGTAGGTAGGCTTTTGGCAAACTGGCCTGTACCCATGTCAGGCACTGTGCTACAAAGGTGGGGAAAAGTAGGCATAGACCTTGGGCTTCATGCATTTTCCATTCTAGTGGAGGACAAGAAAGACTTGGGCGGGCAAAGAGAAAAACAAAGTAGAGAGAGGAGCATGTGGAAAAGTCCTGGGCTTGAAGGAGCATTGTGAATACAGGGACCAAAAGAAAGGAGGTCACTGTGGTTGAAGCTGAATGAGCATATGGCAGAGCCAGGCAGATGCTGCTGCCCAAAACCACAATGCTTGCAAAAATAATGAAAAAGCCTGTTGATCTGCTATTGGGTTCCTCGCCCTTAAAATGCCAAAACTATGATGTAATAACTTGAGATTTCTAATGGTGTTCATCTGGAATTCAAAAGGTATTTGTTTGTTTGTTTATACATTGCCTTTGTCTGAGAGCTGGAGGAAATGGACATGAATAAAGCATTGCTCTTGAGGAATTCAAGAGTGAGCTGGTGCCAGTTTCTGTGGTTCACGTCAGTAATCCCAACACTTTGAAAGGCCAAGGTAGGAGGATCACTTGTGTCTAGGAGTTCAAGACCAGCCTGGGAAACATAGTGAGACCCCATCTTTGCAAAAAAAATAAAAAATTAGCCAGGCATGGTTGTTTACACCTGAAGTCCCAGTTAGGAGGCTGAAGTGGGAGGACGGCTTAAGCCTGGGAGGTTGAGGCTGCAGTGAGCCATGATCATGCCATGGCCCTCAACCTGGGCAATACAGCAAGACCTTGTACCAAAAAAAAAAAAAAAAAAAAAGCTAGAAGACACAGACATGTAACAGAGTTTCACACTATGGGGAGAGATGGGCACTGACAGGGGCAGGTGGTACATGACCTACAAGCAGAGAGAGTCACTGAAGACTTAGAGGTCTCCAGGAAACCTTTACTCAAGGATCTCCTCTTCAAGGCAATGGACCATTAAATCCTTGAAGCTCTGTAATACCAGACTAGTTGCCCATTTTATCTCATCTTGGGCCCAATCTTTAGAAAGCACTCTTAGCTTGCGCTATTCATTACATTCATATAACATATATTTGTTAAACGTCTGCTATTGCTATGGGTTAGGTCTCTTTGTCTAAGTTTCCTAGGTGAAAATTATTATTTAGCATTATCAGCCATTCACCATTCACATCAACCTTTAGTAGCAGAGATACCACCCACTAGGAGGCAGGGAAGCAAAACTGTCATAGATGGGCGTTCATAATCCAAGTAACACAGGTCAGCCGGGTACGGTGAATCACGCCTGTAATCCCAGCACTTTGGGAGGCCAAGGCAGCCGATCACTTGAGGCCAGGAGTTCGAGACCAGCCTGGCCAACATGGTGAAACCCGTCTCTACTAAAAATACAAAAATTAGCCGGGTGTGGTGGTGTGCGCCTGTAGTCCTGGCTACTCCGGAAGCTGAGGTGACAGAATCACTTGAATCTAGGAGGCGGAGGTCGCAGTTAGCTGAGATGGCACCACTGCACTCCAGCCTGGGTGACAAAGTGAGACCCCATTGGGGGTGGGGAATGGTAGGGGGGCAGGGGGAAGTAACACAGGTCTTGACCTGGCATGGGGGTTAGGAAGGACATCAAGTTACACTTTTGTGGACAGTGACAAGAGTAATCTCTGCCCAAATATAGAAAATAAAAACAAACCATTCTCACGACATTAATGATAACCTGTCTCTTAAAGATGGCAAAGTGAGGATCATGGTTGAAAAGAACAGGCTCTTGATTTCCCTTAACACAGAGCCCACGGTTGGGTGGACTCAGACGTGTGAACAGCCAGAGACAGCCAAGTGCCTGGTGCAGTTTGGACCTTTCTCTGCTAGTGAGAGAGTAGAGGAATCACAGAAATGGCACGTTGGTTAGGGAAAATTTCCCCCCAATCCTTTAACCCTCTCATCGCCAAATTTAACAGAAATCAAGCAACCTGAAAAATATCATGGGAATTCTTCATCTTCCTGCCCTTCTGACCTGAGCTCTCTGTGAGGACTTTCCTATCCATAGGTGCTTGTTCTTGTGGTGTGGAGCGGGGTAGGAGTGCAGATGTGGATGCCCATGTCCACAGGCAGGGGCCACTCATTCATTCATTCATTCAAAAATAGGAAGTGAGGGGCCACCCATTAATTCATTGTTTCAAAAATAGGTATAAAGAGCCGAAAAAGAGGTGTCATCAACAGGAAGAGAGTGAGGATGCACCTATAAGCCACACACATTGGACAACACAGGTTCTCCACTGCAAGTCTCTGTATGTGTACTTCTAGTGCTTATCCTGGTACTTTTTTTTTTTGAGACAGGGTATCACTCTGTCACCCAGGCCAGAGTGCAGTGGTGTAATCACGGTTCACTGCAGCCGCGACCTCCCCAGGCTCAGGTGATTCTCCCACCTCAGCC
This sequence comes from Papio anubis, assembly GCF_008728515.1. Lineage (NCBI taxonomy): Eukaryota > Metazoa > Chordata > Mammalia > Primates > Cercopithecidae > Papio > Papio anubis. The sequence goes on along the minus strand of NC_044988.1, from coordinate 19,924,594 downwards.
TCTTGAGTAGCTGGGACTACAGATGCATACCACACTCGGATAATTTTTGTATTTTTTTGTAGAAACAGGGTATTGCCATGTTGCCCAGGCTGGTCTTGAACTCCTGGGCTCAAGCAATCCACCTGCCTCAGCCTCCCAAAGCATTATGATTACAAGTGTGAGCCACCATGCCTGGCCATATCCTTGTACTTTTTAAATATGTCTGAAAAGAACTCTTGTATTATATGAAGTAAAACAGCTTGTATTGACATATTATACATAACATTGTACTTAATGCCGTGTCTTATTAACTAGGCATTAAGTACAATCAACTAGGCGTTAGGCACCAATCAAAGAAGCTTTGGTGAAAAAGGTAGCCTGTTCAGGACACAGCAGAATGTGATTTTTTGCTTCTAAAGGTAGGTTACTCACACATTTAAATTTTGTAATGTCACCAGGAGCCAACATAGCCTTCCATGGAGGAAGGGAATAAAACCACGGAGACTTTTGGGAGCTGCCCAAAACTGTTGAGGATAAAAATGACAGGGCAGGAATTTCACTTCAGGCCGGCTGTTGTCCCCTTCTAGCACACCAAGAGCTAACCTGGCCTTCAGAAGGAAGACTTCCTCATTTGGAGTAATTACTAACATTGTGGAGGGCTCCAATCATCAGGGACTCCAAATAATGACCATCATGATGATAAAACCCAAAAGCAAAGGCAAATCTCTACATAACCTACCTGGGAAGACATTCTAGATCAACACAAAGCAGAGATACAGTGGGCGGGATCACACCCACTGGGACACAGGCGAGGTGGCTCACACCTGTAATCTCAAAACTTTGGGACGCCAAGGCGGGTGGATCACCTGAGGTCAGAAGTTTGAGAGCAGCCTGGCCAACATGGTGAAACCCTATCTCTACTAAAAATACAAAAATTAGCTGGGCGTGGTGGCGGGCGCCTGTATTCCCAGCATTCAGGAGGCTGAGGTAGTAGAATCACTTGAACCTGGGAGGCGGAGGTTGCATTGAGCTGAGATTGTGCCACTGCACTCCAGCCTGGGTGACACAACAAGACTGTCTCAAAAAAAGAAAAAAATAAATAAAACAAAACCAAAGCCAAAAACCTTTTAACAATCTGTTTCTATAGGATTAGTGCATGCATTCTGTTTGAAACACATGTCCCCTTCCCTCCTACCAGTTCAGAGCCTTGGGGAGAACTGGGGGCCACCACTACTCAATCATAATGGTCTCCCACATGCCATCTTTCAACCACTTCTACTGCCTTCAGGATAAAAGGAAGGCAGGTAACTTAGAGGCACTCAAAATACACGTAGAGTTATTCCAGCCGTCTTCAACCTTTTTACAATTAACCACAACTTAACTATGCAAATGACTAGAACACTAGTGGTGTTTTCTTAAAAGAAAATTTAGAAACGTCAGTCATCTTCTTATCCTTAATGAATTGTATACCCACACACAGAGGCAAATAACTTCCTAACCAGGTCATATAAATGGCCAAGTTACATAAACCAGCCCATATCTTTACTTCTAATTACAGATAGATAGAAAGTATCATTTTTAAAAAAAAAAGTGCCATTATTTTAAAATTTGATTTAGGGAAAATACAAAGTTAAATGTGAAAGGTATTTTACATCAGTTTTAGCTCATCTTAAATTAAACCCGACAGTGTTTTGGTGTCAGAAATCAAGGTTAAGCACACAAGATACAATGTCACAAAGCTCCCTGAAAACACTGTAGCTGCTAAAAAGAAGCACCAGTTAAAAAAGCAAACTGTCTTAGCTTCTAATGAATATGCTTTTTACTCTAAAGGCAGGTTTACTGATAAAACAAAAACAGAGGCCGGGCGAGGTGGCTCACACCTGTAATCTCAAAACTTTGGGAGGCCAAGGGGGTGGATCACCTGAGGTCAGAAGTTCGAAAGCAGCCTGGCCAACATGGTGAAACCTTACCTCTACTAAAAATACAAAAATTAGCTGGGTGTGGTGGCGGGCACCTGTATTCTCAGCTATTCGGGAGGCTGAGGCAGTAGAATCACTTGAACCTGGGAGGCGGAGGTTGCAGTGAGCTGAGATTGCGCCACTGCACTCCAGCCTGGGTGACACAGCACGACTGTCTCAAAAAAAGAAAAAAAAAAAATTAAAACAAAACCAAAGCCAAAAACCTTTTAACAATTTGTTTCTATCAGATTAGTTCATGTATTTTGTTTGAAACACATGTCCCCTTCCCTACCACCAACTTTTTTTAAAAAAAGCTTTTAAACAAAGTTAAATAATTCGTGTTCTCACTTATAAGTGGGAGCTAAATAATGTGTATACATGGACACAGAGTATGAAAGAATAGACACTGGAGACTAGGAAGGGTGGGAGGTGGTGAGGGAGGAGAAATTACTTAATGGGTACAATGTAGACTACTTGGTGATGGTCACACTAAAAGCCCAGACCAGGCGTGGTAACTCACGCCTGTAATCCCAGCACTTTGGGAGGCCGAGGCGGGTGAATCACCTGAGATCAAGAGTTCCAGATCAGCCTGGCCAACATGGCGAAACCCCATCTCTACTAAAAATACAAAAATTAGCCGGGCGTGGTGGTGGGTGCCTGTAATCCCAGCTACTTGGGAGACTGAGGCAGGAGAATCACTTGAACCCGGAGGTGGAGGTTCTAGTGAGCTGAGATGGTGCCACTATGCTTCAGCCTGGGCAACAGAGTGAGATTCCATCTCAAAAAAATAAAAATTAAAAAATGAAAGCCCAGACTTCACCACTATGCGACATAGCCATGCAATAAAACTGCATTTTTACCCCTCAAATGTAATTTTTTTTTAAACTTTTAATACAGAGGGGATGCTTTCTAGAATATTCTGCTTAGGATACTGTTGCAGAGCTTATTAACCAGTTAATAAGCAAATCTGCCCCTAAATTCACCAATACCAGATGAACACCCGAATCCCTTGGCAGGACTCCGAAACAACCCCAGGAGGGGAATTTACCTCTTGGTACATGTTTGAGGCATTCATTGATCAGTGAAGTAACTGGATGTTCAGAAAAGGCACTTCTGAAAGGAGAACAGCACAGACACACCTCTGTCGCCTTTTTACCGCCAAAGAACTGGGGCACAGCTCTGCTGTGGGAAAGCACATTCTGAAGAATTTTGGATCCATGAGCATGTTCCTAGCATCACTGATAATGATTCTAACATTCACAAAAGGTGTGAATTATGAGAGTGTTTCACATGTTCCCCTTTATATTTTAGGAGAGCAATATAAAGTTGAATGCTATTTTTTTTATTCATTCATTCATTCATTCATTCATTCGAGATGGAGTCTTGCTCTGTTGCCTAGACTGGAGTGCAATGGTGCCATCTTGGCTTACTGCAACCTCCACCTCCTGGGTTCAAGCGATTCTCCTGCCTCAGCCTCCTGTGCTTGCAATTTAAAAGACTCAGAAAAATATTTCACATGTGTTGGATGGATGCATAAGTGTTCAAAGAGAATGATGGCCTCACTAGTTTCCGGATTGTTTGTAACTTTGCAGGATCTCCCTTTTTCATTAGGTTTTAAAAGCATTTCTTTGGATGTGGTAGGTTCATACTCAGTTTTGAGGTAGGGGAAGAATTTATTAACATTTCAATGGTCAAATCAATGTTATTACTCATCACTGACTCCCAAAATTCCTCCTATCCCAGTTCAGGCTTAAAGGGGAGTGGGTGGTTTAACTGTGATGGCAATCAAGAAGAAAGTTCAGCTTCTTTCCATCTTATTCTTTCCCATTTTCCACACTCTTATATTTCAAGCTCTGATTACAGCCGTTTTCACACTAAAGCAAGCATTGATTAATCAGAAAACTGTTGGGATAAATGGAGAAGCTCCTGCCTAGAGTTTTGGTGGAGAATTTGTTGTTTGTTGGTGGTGGTGTGACAACAGGTAGAGCTCAACGGAGTACATGGTAAGAAGAAAAATGGACCATGTGATTTTTAATACCCACCAGGACGTGGGAAGCACGGCCTGAGTTTAACATTCGCCAGAGAACCAGCAACCCTGGGCTACGGGCAAAGTTGGAACATCGGCCTCTGTGTTCCCAAAGGTTCAGGCAGAATCTGAATTTTTCAAATTGGATGAGGAAGTGGGATGGAAAAATACATTTAAACAGATGTTTTTAAAAGTAGAACATAAAAGCCTCTTAAAATACTCCCAGCCCCGAGAAACTCTCCAATAAAAAAGTGACAGAAATTGACCATTTTCACTGAACTTTGCCTGATTCCCTCACATGTGTCTTTAAGAAATTCTCCTGAAATTCTCCTGGAAATTCAGCCTTCCACTTTCTGAGAATGGAAAGTAAATCTGGAGGAGTTATTTATGCATACATGTGAGATTTTATCGAAGGGCTTTCTGGTGTTAGAAATATACTCTCCCATGATCCCACCCCCAAAATACCACACTTGATTGCTTAAATGTGAAGTTAGATATTTGATGCTTATGTTTTTTACTTGATGAATTATCTCAGTAAATCAAAATATGTATTAATGATTAGTAAAAATACCAACTATTTAATTTCCTAATATAATGTCTTTATTTACTCACAAGCAAAATCATATGGTATATATACATTTTTGAGATGGAGTCTCGCTCTGTCACCCAGGCTGGGGTGCAATGGCGCGATCTCGGCTCACTGCAACCACCGTCTCCAGGGTTCAAGCGATCCTCCTGCCTCAGCCTGCAGACTAGCTGGGACTACAGGCATGTGCCACCGTGCCTGGCTAATTTTTATATGTGTTTTAGTAGAGACAGGGTTTCACCATGTTGGCCAGGCTGGTCTTGAACTTCTGACCTCAGCAATCTGCCTGCCTCGGCCCCCAAAGTGCTGGGATTACAGGCGTGGCCCATACGGTATTTTTGTTATAAACAAAACCTACACCTTCAACCTGTTATTAACACAATCTGCATCTCTGATTGCCTTATCCATCAAAAGGAAATTACGCTTTCTAGGTAGCAACAGTAGGAGAAGGAAGGCGAGAAGGAGCCACTGGTGTGATTTTGAGAGAATGAGGTGCAGCTTCTTCCTCTGCCCCCGTCCACATCTCAGAGCTGGAGCTCTGGGCATGAGGCTGTGCTCTGTCCCTGAAAGACTCAAAGGAAACAAACAGCATTTGCTTTTGGGTGGAGATTAATTAGGTCATTCCATGGAAAAGACTGCCAGAAATCTCCCTCCCTGCTGTGGAAAGGTTGACAGGAAAGCAGAATCCAAATTGAACCCCTTCAAATTATGTCAAGACACATATTTATCAGTGGTTCTCGACCCTGGCTGCTCAATCAGAATCACCTGGGAGGGACCTACAATTCAATCCACATGCTCAGGCTGCCTTCCAGAGCATGAACTCTTGAGTCTGTGGGGATGATACTCTTGGCCTTGGCCTAACAGCCCCACAGGTGATTCCAATGTGCAGCCAAGACAGAGAATCATTGTTTGGGATGTTCTAGTGCCTGATAAACCCAGCAGTAGGAAGAAGAGGAACTCCAAGGGACTGAGTGATAAAGGCATCCCCTTACCCAAATGTGGGACCTGCAAAAATTTCAAACAAAATTAGCAGAGGCCTTGTGAGTCAATTCAAATAAAAACATTCAACCTTTCAAGAGTGGTGGTTGACCGGACGGCTCAAGTCCATAGTCTCAACTGAATTTTGAATGCAGCTAAAGCTTCTAATGGAAGAGCAAAATGCTTTCTGAAGACAAATCCAGTCCTCACACTTCTAGCAACATTGCCTTCTAAATTAGATACTTAGAGTGGAATGGCAGGCAAAATAATCCCCTTACTGTTTAATTATTGTATTTGTCCATTCTTGCATTGCTAAGCAGAAATACCTGACACTGGGCAATTTATAAAGAAAATAGGTTTAACTGGCTCATGGTTCTGGAAGCTGTACAGGAAGCAGGGTGCTGGCATCTGCTCGACTTCTGGGGAGGCCTCAGGAAACTTACAATCATGGTGGAAGGTGAAGGGGGAGCAGGCACATCACATGACCGGAGCAGGCACATCACATGACCAGAGCAGGCACATCACATGACCAGAGCAGGCACATCACATGACCGGAGCAGGCACATCACATGGCCAGAGCAGGAACAAGGCAGGGGAGGGACGGGGTGCCACACACTTTCAAACAACCAGATTTCATGAGAACTCACTGTCATGAGGACAGCACCAAGGGGATGGTGCTAAACCATTCATGAGAAACCACCCTCATGATCCAATCACCTCCCAATAGGCCCCACCTCCAACAGTGGGGATTACAATTCAACATGAGATTTGGGCAGAGACACAGATCCAAACCATATCAACTATTAACTCTTCTTTTAAAAATTTGTTTTGGTTCTTGTCATGATTGCCCTTACAATTAAAGTCCCTTGCAAATATGACATGACCCCAGTGTAGTTTAGCACTCCTATAAGCGGAGCAGAAGGGCAGCAAGGGAGCTAGGGTCACCTGTGAAGAGCCCGTAGGCCTTCTTTTTTTCTAGTGATCACTGAATATGGAACTAACGCGTTTTTGAGATGTCAAGTAGCGCTGACCTTTGCCCTTGGGAAATTCTGTATCTACATCATGTGAACAGATTCTACAGAACCTTTAAGGGGTTCATATTTTTTTCCTTCACTGTGGGACAGGACTAGAATGAGAATTTCCCAAGTTCAAGAGACTGCAAACAGCAAAAATTATGATGCTTTTCAGGCTTCTGTGAAATCATCACAAGTAAACATGAATTATAAACTAACAAGACTTAGGAACCCTGCCACTGAGCAAATGCCTTTGTAATATTTATTCAAGAAGTCATAAATTTGAATTGTGCCCATAAAACACTCTTGAGAAACATTCATAAAAATTAAGGTTTATCAACAGAGTGAGCAAATACATATGAATCATTTCTTTCTTAATAAAATAAGCAGGCAAGGTATAAGAAAAAATCTTCAAGGCTATGTCTTAATTGAAAAAAACATGTTAGTTAAAAAAAACAAATGCGGAACTAAATTTCTGATAAATTTCCTTTAATAAGTGGCCTGTCAAGTAATAGGCAAAGACTTTCAACAGCCTAGCTGAGCAATAATCTCACTAACAATGAAAATAAAACCCTCTAAAACCACTTTTAATTCTCTTCTACACACATAAGAAAATGTAGCTCTGAAACAGAAACAGGAACAAACGGAAAAAAACAGCAGATAATACAGAAATACTCAGCAATAAGAAATGAGGAGGAGACTGCACCACTGTGAACATAAAAGCTAAAGTTCTGTTCATCCCTGCCATAACTAATCAATTGTTTCAAGTTATACAATACTTTGTAAAGAAGATAACATATAGCATGCCTCCTAAACTATCACTGAATACGACTGAACCACTCATCATTTTATCATTTTATGACCTAAGCATGGTACTTTGTTACAGTTTCCTGTTTGGAATCAAGACTAGCCCTGAGAAAAAATGATTAGAAATAATAGCCACAGGAAAATGATAGAGAATAAATTGATGAAAATGACCTAAACAAGTAATAAAAAGAAAATGAGCCTATTTCTGATTTTTGAACCTGCCCCAATAATAACCTTGTGTTTCTCGAGGGTCATTTAATTTGTAAATCACTTCCTTTTGCTCATATTGGCTTATAAAGTAGACAGAGCATGTCTCATTCAACAGATAAGAAAATAGAAAAACAGAAACAGTACAGCTTCCCCAGGACCAGGGTCAGCAAAGTACAGCCCATTGATTAAATCCATTCATGGACTGTGGATTTTTTGCATGGCCCATGAGTCAAAAATAGTTCTTACTATTCTCAACTGTATTCTTAACTTACTATTCTTACTATAAATTCTGTAAGTAGAGTTTATAACTGAGCCACACTTATTTGTTTACTTATTAGATATTGCCTATATCTGCTTTCTGCACTACAACAGCAGAACTAGGTAGTTCCAACAGAGATCATATAGCCCACAAATATTGACTCCCTGGCCCTTTACAGAAAAGTTTGCAGACTCCAGCCCTAGACCCACAGTGGAACCATGAGCAAAGCCCAGATTTTTTAGAGCCAATCCAGTGTTCTTTCCATTCCACCTTCTGCCTCTCCTTAAGCCATTTTAGCATTCAGTTCATCTCCGGTGTCTGAGAAAGTTTATACAACAGGAATTGAGATACTTGAGCCAGACATGGCAAGTAAGGAGGAGACAGGAGGTACAATGGACTTGTATCCTAGTTTCACAGTCATGGATGGAGAGGAATCCTGCCCGGGATGGTTTGTACCCAGAATCTCACCCATATCTAATTTACACAATGAGATTTGGGATTTTTTGTTTGTTTGTTTGTTTTTAAACAGTTTCACTCTGTCCCCAGCCTGGAGTGCAGAGGCTCCATTCTCAGCTCACTGCAACCTCTGCTTCGCAGGCTCAGTGGATCCTCCCACCTCAGCCTCCTGAGTAGCTGGGATTACAAGCATGCACTATCACACCTGGCTAATTTTTGTATTTTTTTTTTTTTAGAGATGGGGTTTCGCCATGTTGCCCAGGCTGGTCTCAAAACCCTGGGCTCAAGAGATGGCCGCTCACCTCTGCCTCCCAAAGTGCTGGGATTACAGGCAAAACCCACTGTGCCCAGCCTGATTTGGGACTTTTTGAGTTGATAGTTGGATTAGAATTAGGGTCTTAGAGTTGATGCTGGAATGGGTTGACTTTTAGGGATGTTGGGATGGAGTGGATGTATGTTGCACATGGGATGGACATGAATCTTGGGGAGCCAGAGGAGTTGAATTGTGTTCCCCCGAAGCTCATGCTGACCCAAAACTTCAGAGTGTGTAACCTTATTTGGAAAGAGGGTCTCTGTAGATGCAAGCAAGATAAGATAAGGTCATACTGGATTAGGGTGGACCGTAATCCAGCGACTGGTGTCCTTATAAGAAAAGGGAAATTTGGACACAGACCCAGAGAGGACAGTGCCGTGGACACACAGACACGGGGGAGAATGCCAGACGAAGGCAGAGGCAGAGGTTGGAGGCAAGTGTCTACAAGCTAACGGACAGCAAGGATTTCCAGCCACCACCAGAAGCCAGGGAAAAAGCCGGCAACAGACTCTCTCAGAGCCTCCAGTCAGAACCAATCAACCTTGGTTTTGGCCCTTTAGCTTGCAGAACTGTAAAAACAATAAATTTCTGTCTTAAGCCATCCAATCTTAAGTACTTTGTTATAACAGCCCTAGGAAACTAATACAGATTAGCGGGCAAACGGAGATGGCCTAGACAAAAGAATTAAGGTCAAGAGAAAAGGAGACAGTGGTAGATGTCAAACCACATAAAACACATTTTGTTTAAAATATAAACTAAGTACGTCTAGAAGATCAAGAGGAAAAACAAAACAAAAGCAAAAACCTAGAGCCTTGATAACTAAGCTGATTAGGTTTTACAAACGCTGCTGCCAACGTAAGCAGAAGTGGCTTACACATGAGCCTTTTCTCCCCAGTGGGTCTGTTTACAAACCCATCCTTGAATTCCAAGCTTCGCCCAGTCACCTCACCATGACTGGTAAACAAAACGCATTTTACAACAGGGGAAAACAGATGAACTGAAATCACCCCCAAGAACATTCCTGCCATGCCACTTCTCTGAAGTAATCTTAAATCTCCACAGAAAGCCTAATTTTGAGAGTACATTAGGAAGGGTAAGTAAAAAAAGAACTGTACCTTTTCAAAAAGATACAGCAATGTATAAAGGAATCATCTCAGTCACTTCTAGAATCTCCTAGTGGCTCAGTGTGTGCCTCTCACCTTACTTCACACCAGATATACCGTAGGCCAAGCTTGCCCAACCCATGGCCCCTGGGCCACATGCAGCCCAGGACAGTTTTAAATGCAGCACAACACAAATTCATAAAACAGAATGAGATTTCTTAAAACAGAATGAGATTTTTTGCAATTTTTTTTAAGCTCATCAGCTATTGTGAGCGTTAGTGTGTTTTATGTGTGGCTCAAAACAATTCTTCCAATGTGGCCCAGGGAAGCCAGAAGATTGGATACCCTTGCTGTAGGCTAATTCACCCCACACAATTTTTTTGTTTTGTTTTGTTTTGTTTTTTGAGATGGAGTTTCACTCTTGTTGCCCAGGCTGGAGTGCGATGGCACAATCTCGGTTCACTGCAACCTCCACCTCCTGGGTTCAAGTGATTCTCCTGCCTCAGCCTCCCTAGTAGCTGGGATTACAGGCGCCCGCTACCATGTCCAGCTAATGTTTTGTAATTTTAGTAGAGACGAGGTTTCACTATGTTGGCCAGGCTGGGCTCGAACTCCTGACCTCAGATGATCCACCTGCCTCGGCCTCCCAAAGTGCTGGGATTACAGGCGTGAACCACCGTGCCCGGTCCACTCCACACAATTTTTAGCATAACTCTGTTGCAGGGTGAAATTGTAGGCAAGATGTGTTCCTTCATTTCTTTAGGGCTGCAAGGACATGATGGTAAAGACATAGATTGTAGAGATGAGGTAAAGGTAAGTCTACTGTGCCTACTGTGTTTTACTATGTAATCCCATAAAAATTTAAATTGATTGCTTTAAAACGTTTTTTTTTTTTTCTTTGAGATGGAGTCTTGCTCTGTGGCCCAGGCTGGAGTGCAATGGTGTGATATTGGCTCACTGCAAGCTCCACCTCCTGGGTTCACACCATTTTCCTGCCTCAGCCTCCCGAGCAGCTGGGACTACAGGCACCTGCCACCACACCCGACTAATGTTTTGTATTTTTTAGTAGAGATGAGGTTTCACTGTGTTAGCCAGGATGGTCTCGATCTCCTGATCGGCCCGCCTTGGCCTCCCAAAGTGCTGGGATTACAGGTGTGAGCCACCATGCCCAGTCTTTTTAATCATATATATATGAGTGTAGGTGCCACAAGTTCATAATAAAGTTGTCCTTAGGGGTCCATATTAAAGCCCATGCAATCCTGGCATTTTACTAGCTAAATTCCTTTTTCACAGACCCACAAGAGACCCATCTGACACAGAATTTTTCTCTTTATCATCATGTCATGTTGTAATTTGGTATCAATTATTTTAAATAAACTCTGATTTCTAATATAGTTGCTTAATGAACTCAGACACAGTATTATTCTCCTTTGGATTTGCATTCCAATGTACCATATAAAATTTTATTTTCCTTCTCTCTCACTCCTGCCTCATTATTTTCCTCCGGTTTTCAGCAGATTTGTATTTTAAATAACTGGTGGTGAGGGGAAAGCAAATGGCAGCTTGACACCAGCACTTTACGGAAGCACATTGCTGGCTGGGCCATTAGCATTGTTCTCATGAGCCTTCGCTTAGTTCCCAAGATGGGTGAGCTCCCAACACAAACAAACAAAACCCACTGATTTCTCTGAGTAGTCTGCACCAATTAGTGAAAACATTTCCTGAGACTGGGAATTCTTGAAACGCTGGCCACTGTAAACCCAATGTCCCCATGGCTCCAGTGAAGAAATTAACTGGGTCTCTTAGCAGAAAGGGAAAACGTATGACTTCCTTTTCTCAGCGCCGGAAATAAGCAACCAAATAACAGCCCAAACTTTGCAATCCCTGCATGCTGGGTAGCCTCACGCTAGCACCATGAGAGAAATCCTGCAGAATGAAGACCAGGCGGCTAACTAAAGTCCTCAAACTCCTCTCGATGATCCCCACCCCAGGGATCAAGAGCTTCTTCTGGCATCTGACCAAAGCACTCAGGGAATCTTTGTGCTAACCAGAGTGGGCAGGCACACATTCACAAATAGGGCAAGTACCCCCTAAGCACGTTACCTTATTCTGCTCACACACATATTGTATCCTTAGCGTGTCCATCGCTCTGATCATGGCTTGCATGGCGGTGAATATGTTTTGGTAAACCAGCTTCGTGTACCCCTTTCTGTCTTCATCACTGTAACCAGACCCATGGATAATTCTCATCTGCTTGATAAAGGTGCTTTTCCCACTTTCACCAGTTCCTATGAGACAAAACAAGTGGAAAACGCTGTCATCAGACTTCCAAAGGAACACACGGAGAAACAGAGGACCTCCTGGCAGTATTAATCCCCATCCCAATTAATAGGTTGATGGGTTGGATTTGGAAGGGACTGCCAAATGGTTATGCAGTTTTAGGCTACAGAGCAGTGCCAGCCTAAGCCTCGGGCAAGTGCCACCCTCAGTCCAGGGAAATGCTTCCCCACATCCTTGCCCTAAGTCCTTGAAAGAACAGGCAACCATGTCTGAAAGACCTGAGCATTTGAGGGCTTTGTCACTGAGAAGATGGCAGCGGCCATGATAGGGCTGCTTCAGAGTGCAGGGAGGATTTGAGCCATAGAACATTTGGAGGAGAGAAAATGGTTCATGAATCAGTCAACTCCTTCCTTTCAGATAAACAAACATTCTTCATCCCTGCACAAGAAAGCACCGTTTCCCAGTGGTGCCAAGTGTCTATGTGCTTGCTTCTTTTCATGTCTCAACATGCAGTTCAGGAGGTCCTCAAAACTCACAACACTTGCACATAGCAGCCAAGGAACACGTTAGAGTATGAAGCCATCCCTGTTGTTCTTAAATGTGCATTACAGGTCCAGATAGAACATATGTGAAATATGACATCAAAACTCTATATTCATATTAGATTAAGAGTTTGCTTGAAAAGGTAGTAAAAGTTGCAGTATAAGTGACAGAAATTTAGACAATAGAATTAAAATATTTGCTAATATTTTCTTTGATAATTTATCATACGACACCCCTTTACCATGTTTGGAACATGATGGGTCCTACTCATGGCTCCTCACAACCACTTGATGAAGAATTTGCTATTGCTGATACAGTTCAGATCTGTGTCCCTACCCAAATCTCATGTTGAATTGTAATCCCCAGTGTTGGAGGCGGGGCCTGGTGGGAGGTGATTGGATCATGGGGGTGATTTCTCATGAATGGTTTAGCACCCTCACCTTGGTGCTGTTCTCGTGAGAGTTCTAGGAAGATCTGGTTGTTTAAAAGTGTATGGCACCCCTCCCCCTCACTCTTGCTCCTTCTCTGGCCACATGAAATGCCTGCTCCCCCTTTACCTTCCACCACGATTGTAAGTTTCCTGAGGCCTCCCCAGAAGCCGAGCAGATGCCAGCATCATGCTTCCTGTACAGCTTGTGGAACCGTGAGCCAATTCAACCTCTTTTCTTTATAAATTACCCAGTCTCAGGGATTTCTTTATAGCAATGTGAAAACAGGCGAATACAATTATCATCTTCATTTTGCAGATAAGAAACCTAAGATTCTAATTGGTTAAATAATCTCTGCAAGCTCACAGTCGGCAAGAGAAAGAACTGGGATTTACTCAGAACTGAACTACAATGACAAACTCAATTAGAGAAGAATGTCTTGGTCTGATCTAAAGGGGACAAACCCAAAGTTCACAGTCACACACTGAACCTCAAACCTCAGCCAACCCACTGTCTTGCAGGCTCAGGTTGCTGGGGCACATGGGAGAACCCCCAGATGGGGAAGTGTCCACACAGTCTCACTGGCCTTGCTTCAGCCTCCAGAGACAGGATAGGTAGACACTGTCCTCCCATTTCAGACACCAGAAAACTGGCAATTAGGGGATGAGCCAAGGTTGGGTGCAGATGCAGACTTGCAGGGCTGGAAGTCAGGTGTCAACGCCTTGGCCTTCAACATTCACCACAGACGTCACATACCTTAAAAAGGATTTCCTTCTCCTGTGTGCCACCAATAGTTAGCCCTACCTGCTTAAAGCCCTCAAAGTGCCTTGGATACCCAGAAGCAGCACATAGCCTAAATGCTTGCAGATACATCTCTCACCACACCTTTCATCCAGTAAAGGCAGGGCCCGGAATTCACACGTTTGGGTACTATGAACAATGTGCCTGCTTTATAGAGAGCACTCAAAGAAATGGTCAATGAAGGACTGAATGGAACAAACATGAGAAGTCAGCAAGGTTCCTCCATAGGTCTTACATTATAGACAACCTCAGAAAAACGAGACATGAATTGAACAAGGATAAACTGTGATGCGACCATGTGCCCCTGGGAACCACCATTTCGTAATGACTCTTGGCTGCACAAACCCTATATGAGAAGTGAGAACCTGTAGAAAGACCTTATACTGTCCAGGCTTGGTTCAAAGTCCCAAGTCAGATTAGCTCTCTACTCCTGCAGCATCTTAGAGTCCCTGCGTGTGACTATGATACTGCCATGTCTTCTCCTATTCCACCCAGCAGAGCTGAGTCCAATCCAGTGCTGGATTACCCCAAGCAAACATTAATATGGCGACATTTACACATTGTGAAGCTGATATGAATGCAGAGATTATGTAATCACCCCAAGGCAGGCTGTGGTTTATGGTCCTCATGCCAGAAAAATCACTCAAGACACATCCCAAAATCTAAACTAAGAGAATCTTTTTGCTAATAAGAGTCATTCACTTACAATGTTATTAATAGTTAAAGCTAACCCCACCACCAGCCCCAAACACACAAACCCATTTTAAAAGCCACTGATTTTTGCTTTCAGACACGGAGTATTTCAAAAAGTAAATGTTAAAAGTGATTTTAAGGGTTCATGCAAGAGAAGATATAGATGTATTTGATAAATACCCATATTTTAAAATATACTTTAGTTTTAAATTGTAGTTGTTCAAAGAATTAAAAAACCAAATGTGGGGCAAAAAAAGGGCAGGATAAAGGCAAAGAAAAGATACTGAAAGACACACAGCACTGAGGGCTAAGGTTGAGAGAGCAAAGAGACTCACTGTGTGGAGGTCCTCTTCTTTCATTTAAGCCTCAGCACCACCCAGCTTTTTTTTTTTTTTTTTTTTCCAGTAGGGAAATTGAAAATCAGAAAGATTTTAAATTGGTTGTCCAAGGTCACTCAGTTTGGAAGTGTTGTGTCCTGGGTCCAAATGCAGGTTTGTGTTGGTATATGCACTTCATAGGACAGCACCCCTAGTTATGAGCTAGTTTTACACTGCCTATTTCCCCCAAGTACATGGTCTCATCCATTGCTCCTATCAGCTTATGTGCAGCCTTCACCTGGTACAGAGATTCCAACCCTTGAAACTTTACCTTTTAGCCTACAGAGATCTGCTGTAAATAAGATGGTCCCAGCAGCAGGTGAGTGCACGGGAAGGTAGATGATGGCATCATTCTTTCTATAATGACAGTGGTGACCAGGACCACAGGGACGAGTTAAACTCAAGCTAAGGATCTCAATTGAGTTTCCTCACTTGTTCTAAACAGAAACTCAACACTCAGACATCAAGTGTATGACTGTTCATTTATTCACAAAAAGCAAAAGAAAAATCCAAAGGGTATGATTTTTAGACTGAAAAGTATTGGTGATTAGAGGACTGGGTGACTCAGGTGACTTAGATTCTACATCCTACCTAAGTACCTGTTAGAATGTGTGGTTTACTTCAGCAGCATGGGTCCGCTCTGCCTTGTTTCTTATCTCTTCATGAGGAATTTCTCACCTGCACCCCCACAAAATGCATGTGCTAGGTGGAGGGTCCTCTGCAGCCTGAACAGCTACACACAGCGAAGAGAACAGGAACCCTCACCCTGGCAGCAGCTTTTTGGTTTACAAGGAGTGGGAGGTCTTTTAACTGAAAGGTGAATTTTGGTGTCTGGTTCCAAAGGGATTCACTTAGATGTAATGGGGCTAGGAGTGGAGGGGTCACAGCCCAGAGGGCTTGCAATCCTGGACCCAATCCATAAAATCACAGAGTGAAAGAAGGAATAAAATTATAATTCCATCTCTAGACTCTGTTTCAAATATAATTAGGGGAAATAGCTCTTCTCCATTTAGTTTTTCTCTGTTTTCATATTTGAAAATAAAATCCAACAATGGTAATAAGTACTTTTAAACTTTCAGCATCATCTAGAGCCTGCCACATATATATTTTGGAGACAGAGTCTTGCTCTGTTGCTCAGGCTGGAGTTCAGTGATGTGATCTCAGCTCACTGCATGCAACCTCTACCTCTGGGTTCAAGCAATTCTCATGCCTCAGCCTCGCCAGTAGCTGGGATTACAGATGTGCGCCACCACACCTGGCTAATTTTTGTATTTTTAGTAGAGACAGGGTTTCGCCATGTTGCCCAGGCTGCTCTCAAACTCCTGAGCTCAGGCCGTCTTCCTGCCTCAGCCTCTCAAAGTGCAAGGATTACAGATGTGAGCCACCATGCTTGGCCTGGCGCTTGCTGTATTTGAGATAGTTGCTCACCATCATCCATTTGCAACTGTCTTTTGTCATAAAATCAGTGGCAAACTTCTGGGGAAGGCACCCTGGCCAGTAACAGATTGACTAGAAGACTTAATGTCCCTTTCTCTACATTGATCCTCTCTGACCTCTCAGCAGGCAATAAAACTGCTCCTGATCTAAGGCTCTCATAATCTCCCAAGTCTCCTGCTATACAGGTTTGCCTTGGATCCTCTGCCTCCCCTCTCCCCCTAAACTTGGGATATTTCCTTTTCCAGGGTAGACACTCAATTACTGGTTAAACTGAACATAGAGACCTTGCTAGTTGGCACATGCAGATAATTTCTTTTCCATCTGAAATTAAAACTCACCTCTACCAGCTTCCTGCTTACTGTGGGTGAGAGCTGTGAGCCTTTGACTTTGCAGGTTGGGAGTTTTCCTACAAGACACTTGCTCCTGGCCTTCCATTCGTCTAGCACTTCCCAAACCTCAATTATTTGTGTACCAACCTTGTGATTTTTCTCATACCCATATGTCACCTGTGTGATTATTTAATATTTAGCTTTATTATTTCAACAAACTTGTAACGAAAGGAAACCTGTCATAAGTAAAAGACCAGTATTATTTGCCATGATCAAACTAAATATAACAAAATAAATGACTTCAGCAATATTTCAAATAAAAACATCCTGTCTATCACCAGTGATCCGGGAACCACATTGGGAAAATCATACATATGAATTATCATTTCTTTATGTGAAATTTACCCGTTTACTTTTCATGCCTAAAGGAGATTCCCCCACTCTTCTCTCTAGAGTCTTCTGAAATTCTACCCGTGAACCTCATCCCAACACAAAATAACCAAGGATTGAAACTTATGTCAGTACAAAAGGCCTTTAGGAACCAGGAGGAAACAGAGGCCAAAGCAACATAAATCTTTCCTAAGTGATAGTCCAAGGACATGAAAACAGAAAGTCAATTGTTCTAATGTTTACATAAAATTCAGAGAGACTGCCTCCCAGAGAGCCCAAGCAGGCTGATAAAGCTTCCTAGATAGGAAGCATCATCTCCCAATTGTCTGTGATGTGTTCCGAAACCATCGTGAGAAGCCACTGTTTTTAGCTCAGTTTTGCATAAGGCAACGTAAATAGAACAAAAGAAGTCAGAACAAGAATGAGGACACAGCTCTGGATGTTGCTCATGCTGTCTAAATCATCTATGTGCCCAACAGGCGGAAGACGGACATGCGCATAACGGATGTGGCCAGCAGGTTGGCTCTCTAAGGACAGGGACCTTTTTTTTTTCTCATTTCCTGGTATCTTTGGAGCCTAAAAGAACACAGAGTAAGAGCCTAATAAAATATTCATGAATGGGTGTTTATTGGCTGTAGACAGCCAGGATGGCTTCCGTTTTGAAAAGCAACAAGGAAGTGGATTTCCCGCTCAGAGTAGGTGAGTCTGTTGTGCACGCAAAGCAACCTCACCAGTGAGCAGGCCTCTGATGAAGACACTTGTGGCCAGGTGCCAGCACACTGGGAGGCTCAGGTTCCATTTCAGGGCTTTTTAATGGGGGGATACAGGACTTAAGAATTCCTTTTGTAATCTTTAGGAAGGAGCGGTTCTCAGCAGCAAAGAGGCCTGCCCAGAGGATGGTGCCAGGCCTTTGGGGGCACTCTGCTTGGCCCCAGAGAACTCATAGCTGACCTTGGGCAGTAGCTACCCATGCAGCAGGAGTTTCCGTACATGGGTGTACTGCAATCCTGGGGCTTGTAAAAGATACTGATTTATGGGCTGGGCGCTGTGGCTCACGCCTGTAATCCCAGCACTTTGGGAGGCCAAGGCGAGCTGATCACGAGGTCAGGAGACCGAGACCATCCTGGCTAACACGTGAAACCTCCGTCTCTACTACAAATACAAAAAATTAGCTGGGCATGGTGACGGGCGCCTGTAGTCCCAGCTACTCGGGAGGCTGAGGCAGGAGAATGGCGTGAACCTGGGAGGCGGAGATTGCAGTGAGCCGAGATCACGCCACTGCACTCCAGCCTGCGCTACATGCAAGACTCCTTCTAGGAAAAAAAACAAAAACAAAAACACGAAAAAGATACTGATTTATGAGAGCATCGGCTAATGCTGGGAGAAATTCCAAATGACTCCCTACCTACGTGCAGGACAGTATCCAATGAGGGAGAGGGATGCTCATTAAAAATGCAGATTCTTGGACCCCTTGTCAGGTCTAATAATTTTGACAGGTTTGAAAATATGCATTTTTCACCAGTATTCCAGGGGTTTGGATGCACCCTATCCACAGCCTGGTTGGGAAACACTTCTCTGGGGCCCTTCAAAGGGGAACCTGTGTTAATAGAATATGCCTGGGACTGGAATGCTCAAGCTATTACATTACATTCAGTTTAGTTGATTTTTTTTTCAAGCAGGTTCCAATTTTATTTCTGCATGATAAAATATCCCCTCCGGAGCTCTGTTTTTCAATTTCCAGGGGGAAAACATTTTTAAAGTGCCAATAAGATTCACTTCTTCAAGTTACTCCTGCCAGTTTCTGTCCAGCCCCTACATCACCTTCACAGCCAGGTCACTCTCCCAGCTTCTGTACTTGCAAATAGAGGAGGGGCTATTTTTCACCATAAAATGAGAAGTAGCAATAATTCTAGGAAACACAGAACTGGAAACAATTGGAGACAGGGTTCACGGCTGCTCTCTCAACAAGAGGTTAGTACAAGGCTTTCGAAATAAAAAAGGGAAGTTGAAAGAAACTAAGTGATGAAGTTCAATACACAGTTTAAGATGAAAAAACAACGGCAGAACAATGGAGCAGAATTCAAAATATGTTGTATTATTTTTGTTAGGGGTTTTGTTTGTTTTTTGAGACAGAGTATCGCTCTGTCACCCAGGCTGGAGTGCAGGGGCACAGTCTCAGTTCACTGCAACCTCCGCCTCCCGAGTTCAAGCGATTCTTCTGCCTCAGCCTCCTGAGTAGCTGGGATTACAAGCGTGCACCACCACGCCCGGCTAATTTTTGTATTTTTAGTAGAGACGGGGTTTCACCATGTTGGCCAGGCTGGTCTCGAACTCCTGGCCTCAAGCGTTCCTCCCACCTCCACCTCCCAAAGTGCTGGATTACAGGTGTAAGACACCACGCCCAGCCTTGTTAGTCTTGTTGATTCTTTAATCTGCAAAACCATCTTTATTGCCTAACCAAGAAGAGCAGCAATTCCAAATATTTCCTGCTACTTTCTACCATCTTTGGGTCTCATTTTGATAAAGAAATAATTTTCAAGTCCTAACTTGATTTGTGAGTACCTCTTATATCAGATAAAGTCAATGGGTCATGCTAACAAGTTTTAATCACAGAGAATTTTTGAATAATTCTTTTTCTAATTTGAGATATCAAAAAGATTATATTTCTCCTATTTGCCATATGTGCACTTTTTTTTACATCTGCATGCATCTTTTTTACTGATACAAAGTATTTTACATATTTATAGGGTACCTATGAGTATCTGTTACATGCATAAAATCAAACCAGTGTAGTGTATTTGGAGTATCCATCACCTTTAGTATTTATGTCTATTTATCAGTAACATTTCAAGTCCTCTCTTCTAGCTACTTTGAGTGTACAATACACTGTTGCTAACTATGGTCACTCTACTTTGCTATCAAATATTGGGCTTATTTCTTCTATCTAACTGTATGCTTGTTCCCACTAATCAACCTCCCTTCATCCTCCCCTCCGACCCACACCCCCTTCCTGGCCTTTGGTATTTATTATTCTATTCTCGGCTCTGCAAGACCAAGTGTTTTATCTCCCACCAATGAGTGAGAACGTGCAGTACCTGTCTTGCTGTGCCTGGCGTATCCCACTTAACATAGTGACCTCCATTTCCATCCATGTTGCTGCAAATGACATGATTCATTCTTTTTCTGTGGCTGAATAGTATCCCATTGTATATATATACCACACTTTCTTTATCCATCTGTCCATCAATAGACACTTATGTTGATTCCTTATCTTTGCTACTGTGAATCGGGCTGTGATAAACATGCAAGTGCAGGTATTCCTGTGATATACAGATTTCTTTTTTCTTTGGATAAATACCTAGTAGTAGGATTGCTGGATTGTATGGTAAGTCTATTTTGAGTTGTTGGAGGATTCTCCATACTGTTTTCCATAGTGGTTGTATTAGTTTACATTCCCACCAACAGTGTATGAGTTCCTTTTTCTCTGCATCCTTGCCAGCATGTTATTTTTTGTCTTTTTAGTAGTAGCTATTCTAACTAGGGAACGGTGGTATCTCATTATGGTTTTGATTTGCATTTCCTGACAATCAGTGATGTTGAGCATTTTTTCACATATTGTATGTCTTCTTTTAAAAAAATCGTATTCATATTCTTAGCCCACTTTTTAATGGAATTATTTGATTTAATTGTTAAGTTATTTGAGTTCCTTATATATCCTGGATATTAATCCCTTGTTGATTAATAGTTTGCAGATATTGTCTCCCATTCAACAAGTGGTTTTATTCACTCTGTTGACTGTTTCCTTTGCTGTACAGAAGTTTTTTTTTTTTTTTTTTTTTTTTTGAGACAGGGTCTCATTCTGTTGCCCAGGTCAGAGCGCAGAGTAATCCTAGCTTACTGCAGCCACAAATTCCTGGGCTCAAGTGATCCTCCTTCCTCAGTCTCCCAAGTAGCTGGGACTACAGGTGTATGCCACCACACCCAGCTAATTTAAAAAAATTTTCTTTTTATAGAGACAGCATTTCACTGTGTTGTCCAGGCTGGTCTTGAAATCCTGGCCTCAACTGGTCTTCCTGCCCTGGCCTCCAAACTTGTTGGGATTACAGGTGTGAGGCATTGCTTCTGACCTGTTCTTTTTGCTCAGGATTGCTTTGCTTTGGCTATTCAGGCTTTTTTTTGCTTCCACATGAACTTTAGGATTTTTTTTTTCTCATGCCATGAAATATGATGTTGGTATTCTGATAAGGATTGCATTGAACCTGTAGATTACTTTTGGAAATATGGTCATTTTAATTATATTAATTCTTCCAATCCATGAGCATGGATGTCTAATTCCACTTCTTTGTTTCCTTTTCAATTTATTTCAGTAGCATTTTGTAGTTTTCTTTGCAGAGATCTTTCACCTCATTGATTAAATTTATCCCTAGGTATTTTATTTCTTTATAGCTATTGTAAATAGCATTGCTTTCTTGATTTCTTTTTCAGCTGGTTCACAAGTGGTGTATAGAAATGGTACTAATTTTGTATGTTGATTTTGTGTTCTGTAACTTTATGGAATTTATTTATCAACTCTAGGAGTTTATTTTGGTGGTCTTTAGGTTTTTCTAGATATGAGATCATATCATCTTGTTTATATAACATTTCAAATGTCTAATAAAATGTGTCTCCTTCAGGCACATTCAGGAAAAAATAAGTTTATATCATCAGCAAAGAGGTACAATTTGACTTCCTCTTTTCCAATTTGGATGCCTTTGGTTTTTTTCTTTTGCCTGACTACTCTGGCTAGGACTCCCAGTACCATGTTGAATAGGAGTGGTGAAAGTGCGTATCCTTGTCTTGTTACAGACCTCAGAAGAAAGAGTTTCACCTTGTCCCCGTTCAGTATGATGTTAGCTGTGAGGTCTTCATAGATGGCTTTTATTATTTCAAGGTATGTTCCTTCTATTTCTAGTTTGGTGAGTTTTTATCATGAAGGGATGTTGAATTTTGTCAAATGCTCTTTCTCCATTTATTGAGGTAATAACATAGTTTTTGTCCTTCATTCTATTGATGTGATATATCATGTTTATTGATTTGTATATGTTGCACCATTCTTGTATCCCTGGTATAAATTCTACTTGGTCATGGTGCATTATGTTCGCGATGTGCTGTTGGATTTGGTTTGCTAGTATTTAGTCGAGGATTTTTTGCATCTATGTTCATCGGGGATATTTGCCTGTTGTTTTCTTTTTCTGTTGTGTCCTTGCCTGATTTTGATACCAGGGTAATGCTGACCTTGTAGAATGAGTTAGGGAGACTTCCCTCCTCTTCAATCTTTTGGAATAGTTTCAGGAAGATTGGTATTAGTTCTTCATTATACATTTGGTAGAATTTGGCTGTGAATCAATTTGGTCCTGCTTTTTCTTTGTTGGGAGACATTTTTATTACTGATTCAATCAGTAGTTGTAATTAATTGGTTTAGGTTCTCTATTTTTTCCTGATTCAAGCTTGGTTGGTTGTATATTTATAGGAATTTATTCATTTCCTCTAGGTTTTCAGCTTATCAGTGTATATTTGTTCATAATAGTGTCTGATGATCTTTTGTGCTTCTGTAGTATTCATTGTAATGTCTCCTTTTTCATTTCTGATTATGTTTATTTGGATTTTCTGTCTTCTTGGTTAGTCTAGCTAGTGGTTTATCAATTTTGTTTATCTTTTCAAATAACCAACTTTTCATTTCATTGATCTTTTATAATTTTTTTTAGTCTCTTTCATTTAGTTTTGCTCTGATCTTTATTATTTCTTTCCTTTTGCTAATGTTAGGTTAATGCTAATGTTTGTTCTTATATTTACTTCTTTGGGGTGCACCATTAGGCTATTTGTTTTTGATATAGACATTTATTGCTATAAACTTCCCTCTTAACAGTCCCTTCACTGTATCCCACAGGTTTTGGTAGATTGTGTTTCCATTTATCATTTATTTCAAAAATGTTTTAAATTTCCATCTTAATTTCTTCATTGACCAAATAATGATTCAAGAATATGTTGTTTAATTACCATGTATTTGTATAGTTTCCAAAATTCCTCTTGGTATTGATTCCTAGTTTTATTCCATTGTGGTCTGAGAAAATAAACAATATAATTTTGATTTTTAAAAATGTTTGAGACTTGTCTTGTAGCCTAAAATATGGTCTGTTATAAAGAATGTTCCATGTGCTGATAAGAATGTATATTCTATTGTTGTTGGATAAAATGTTCTCTAAATGTCTGGTCAATTTGATCTAAAGTCCAGATTAAATCCAATGTTTCTTTGTTGATTTTCTGTCTACATGGTCTGTCTATTGATGAGAGTGGAGTGTTGAAGTCCCCAACTATTATTGTACTGGAGTCTAGCTCTCTCTTTAGATATAGTAATATTCGCTTATGAATCTAAGTGCTCCAGTTTTGGAAGAATATATATTTAAAATTGTTATTTCCTCTTGCTGAATTGATCCTTTTATTATTATACACTGACATTTTTTGTCTTTTGAAGTATGTTTTATCTGACATAAGTATAGTTATTCCTGCTTGCTTTGGGTTTCTGTTTGCATGTAATATCTTTCTCTATCCCTTTACTGTGAATTTGTGTGTATCTTTGCAAGTAAAGTGGGTTTCTTGTAGGCAGCATATAGTTAGATCATGTTCCTTTATTCATTCATCCAATCTACATCTTTTAAGTGGATAATTTAATCCATTTACATTCAAGGTTATTATTGATATGTGAAGTTTTTTTTTTTTTCCATATAGTTGTTTTCTGGTTCCTTTGTTCATTTCTTTTTCTCTTGTTTGTCATTGTGGTTTGGTAATTTTATGTAGTAGTACCACTTGAGTCCTTTCTCTTCTTCATTTGTGTGTTTCATTAACCAATGGGTTTTATATTTTCATGTGTTTTCATGGTGGTAAATGTTGTCCTTTCACTTCCAGGTTTAGCACTTCTTTGTGCCTTTCTTGTAGGGCCAGTCTAGAAGTTATAAATTCTCTCAGCATTTGCTTGTCTGGGAAATACTTTATTTTTTACTTATGAAGAATAATTTTGCTGGATATAGTATCCCTGAGTGGAAGCTTTTTTCATTCAGTACTTTTCACATGCCATCCCATTCTCTTCTGGCCTGTAAGGTTTCTAATGAGAAATGTGCTGTTAGTCAGATAGGGGTTCCTTTATAGGTGACTATAAACTTTTCATGTGCTGTTAGAATCCTCTCATTGTCATTAACTTCAGAGAATTTGACTATAATATGCTGTGGAAAAGACCTTTTTGCATTGTATCTGTTTGAGCATCTTTGAGCCCCCTGTATCTGGATGTCTAAGTCTTTTCTAAACATGGAAAGTTGGCCGGGCGCGGTGGCTCAAGCCTGTAATCCCAGCACTTTGGGAGGCCGAGACGGGCGGATCACGAGGTCAGGAGATCGAGACCATCCTGGCTAATACGGTGAAACCCCGTCTCTACTAAAAATACAAAAAACTAGCCGGGCGAGGTGGCGGGCGCCTGTAGTCCCAGCTACTCGGGAGGCTGAGGCAGGAGAATGGCGTAAACCCGGGAGGCGGAGCTTGCAGTGAGCTGAGATCCGGCCACTGCATTCCAGCCTGGGTGACAGAGCGAGACTCCGTCTCAAAAAAAACAAACAAACAAACAAACAAAACAAACAAACAAAAAAAAAAACATGGAAAGTTTTCATCTACTATTTCATTAGTATGTTTTCTAACACTTTCATTCTCTCTCTACCCTTGAGGACACTGATAATTTAAATTTTGGTTGCTTTATGTTGTCCCAAATATCACAAAGGCTTTGTTTGCTCTTTCCTTTTTATTCTTTTTTCTTTTTCTTTTTTGTCTGACTTGATTACATTAAAAGACCTATATTTTAATATAGGTTGAGATTCTTTCTTCTATTTGAGCAAGTCTATTGTTAAAGCTTTCAAAATGTATTTTAAATTTCATTTTATAAATTCTTTAGTTCCAGAATCTCCGTTTGATTCTTTTAAAAAAAAATACCTCTTTTTGGAAAATTTCTCATTCATATCCTGATTTGTTTTTCTACTCTTCTGTTTTTCAGAATTCTCTTGAATCTCACTGAGCTTCTTTAAAATCAGTATTTTGAAATCTTTGAGATTTTGTGAATTTCTCTTTGATTTTCTGGAGAATTATTGTGTTCCTTTGGAGGTGTCCTATTACCTTGCTTTTTCCTGTTTCCTGTGTTTTTATGTTGATATCTGGTATAACAGTCAAACTTTTTGAATTTGCTTTCATAGGGGAGGACTTTTTCCTGAAGATATAAGATATGTACATATAATTCTTCATGACAAGATATATATATACAGCACTTTGGCTTCGATTTCGGGTGCATGCAGTTAGTACTTATATGATTTCTTCAGCTGTAAACAGTGTCAATGGTGTCTGTGATTTCCTCAGTGGCTTAGGGTGCAGTTATTAGTGAGTCTGTGTTGAAGTTTTACTGGGGACTATGATGCCTAATGGCCAGTCTGCAGGCCCTAGTGGTGACAGCAGTAAACTGAGCATGCCTGTCCCTAAAGCCACAGTATATGTTGGCTCTGGTGTTAGTGGGTCTAGGTTGGCCAATTCTAGGGCTTCCAGTTGGCTTGCTCAGATGCTGGTGGTGGCAGCAGTGGGCTAGGCATGTGGGCAGGTGCTCAGACCACTTGGCAGCAGGTATGATGTGGCCAATGGCAGTAGCAGTGATGGGGCAGCCCACTGGAACCAAATGGTCCATGCTGTTGTTCCTGGTGTCTGCAAAAGTCTAGGAGGGCCAGTCCCCTGGCCTTCAGGTGGCTTGTGCAGATGGTTGCCAGCTGTGGTGGTATGAGCAGGTTGGGTGAGCCCAACCTCAGCCCCTGGGAGGAATGTTCAAGTGTCAATGGTGTTGGACTAGGTTGGTTGATCCCAGGCCCCTGATGGCAGACTAAAGTAATGGGGGAAGAGAACTAGGTTGGTGGACATGTCCTCAGGACCCCTGGTAGTGAGTTCAGGTGATGATGCTGATAGGCAGAGGCCAAGCAGTCCACAGGCCACTGGCAGAATGTTCAGGTAGGGGCAGCCTTGGCTGTACTACAGGCCTGCCTCCAAAGAGGATGAGGCCACTCAGTGGGAGCTGCTTAGGGAACTGTAAGGCTTACAGTTTTTGCTGGCACCTTGGTCCCACAGCAGCCTGCAGCAGCAGCAATGCTATTTGTCTTTGGGGCATGTGAAAGTGCCTGGCCTCTCCTCTTCCTTCTTGGCCTGGCAGCAGCAGAAGTGGTGTTGGCTTCAGGGCAGGACACAGTCCTTTGAGAATTGTGCTCTCAGGCTGGTGCCCACTATGGGCATGCCACCAGGGAGGGCAGGGTCATTTTCAATGGGAGCAGCATAGGCAGGCAGCTGTGGGGCTTATGGCTTTCTCACGTCTTAGTCCCACAATAGCTGCAGCTGCAGTGGGATTTGTCCTCAAGATGTGTGAAAAGGGCCAGGCCTCCTCTGTTCCTCTTTGGTCTACCATAGCTGCAGTGGCATCAGCTCCAGGGAACACAGTCCTTTGCCAGTTGATTTCTCAGAATGGTGCCATATTGTAGCTCCTCGAGTTTCAGGAGCCTGTGGGACTAAGCATGGGCTCCCTTTGGAGCAATGTCACTGCACAATCTCTGTAGCTCTCTATGCGAGTCTCAAGGCCTGCAAGGGTTAAGGACCTCTCACTGGTAGAAATACCTTGCAGGAATGTGGAGCCCTGAGGAGGTCATCCATTTACCTTTTCCTCATGTTTGGGAGCTTCTTCCAGCTCCCAGCCAATCCTGGCCAAGCAGGCTACCTTGCTTCCCTCTCCTCCTTTGCTTTCGGTGCTTCCCATCACTTTTCTGTTGAATGCCAGTGTTCTCTCTTACATGATGTATTTAAAGTGTGAATATATACTTGCTATTTTGGTTCCTCTCCGTGGAAGAGGTGTGTACTAGCTGCATCTAGTTGGTCACCTTGCCTCCTTCCCATAAGTGCATTTAAAAGTTCAAATGCAATGAGGCTACAAGGCTAATTTTTACTCTAAGTTAATTTCAGCTATTCATACAAATTTTTATAACTTATTGTAAATATGGTATTCCTAAAAAAATCAATACAAATGTTTCACTTAGTGTTGAATGCCTTATTTCAGGAAATGATTGGCATTGATTTATATTAATCTTTTGTATGTAGTCACATAATCTAGACATCTTTGAGATGTGCCAAAACATTATAACTGATGCTTCCACAAAGAGTTACACAATTGTGCTCATTCTATGTCAATAGCTCATATGTATAAGATTCCAGAAATGTAACAAAATACAGAGAATCTTAAATATAGAGAATCTTAAGAATCAAATGCTTATTAGGGACAAAACTCTGTTTTAGAAAACCCTCTTGACATCAATTACTTTTCCCTAAAAATAAATAAACCACACAAAGTATAAAGGAAAAAAAACTCTTCAAATAAACTCTGTGGCTTGTAGATAAAATATTAGTGATTCTCTTAGAAGTACATCTCATTTCACTTGTAAGAAGGGTAAGTTGGGCATGGTGTCTCATGCCTGTAATCTCAGCACTTTGGGAGGTTAAGGGAGGCAGATCACTTGAGGTCAGGAGTTCAAGACCAGCCTGGCCAACATGGCGAAACCACGTATCCACTAAAAATACAAAAATTAGCCGGGTGTGGTGGCATGTGCCTGTAGACCCAGCTACTCAGGAGGCTAAAGCACGAGAATCGCTTGAACCGGGAGGCAGAGGTTGTAGTGAGCCAAGATCATGCTACTGCATCTCAAAAAAAAAAAAAAAAAAAAAAAAGGTTCATGAGCTCACTGCCATCTCTAAGAGACTGACTCATAATTGTTTTACTTTCTTAAAAAGGCAAATTGTCTGCAATCCCAGCACTTTGGGAGGCCAAGACGGGCGGATCACGAGGTCAGGAGATCGAGACCATCCTGGCTAACATGCTGAAACCCCGTCTCTACTAAAAGATACAAAAAACTAGCCGGGCGTGGTGGTGGGCGCCTGTAGTCCCAGCTACTCGGGAGGCTGAGGCAGGAGAATGGCGTGAACCCGGGAGGCGGAGCTTGCAGTGAGCTGAGATCCGGCCACTGCACTCCAGCCTGGGCGACAGAGCGAGACTCCGTCTCAAAAAAAAAAAAAAAAAAAAAAAAAAGGCAAATTGTAAGCATATTCATTAATGGTTTTAGAATCTTCTACAACTCACTGCTGCTTCTGAAAATTAACATTTTCCTCATTCTTGCAGAAACATTCACCAAGAAATCATAACACCAGGGCCGTGGTAAGACTTTAGCCTCTCAGACTTTAAAAGAATATGAGAAGTAATCTAACACTACAGCGGTTAACACAAGAATGAGCCTGAAGTCTGAACTTCTCCTTGCACAATTATGACTGTCCAAACGTTTGGTTTTGCTTATGTTGAAAAAGAAAGGGTGAAGACAAAAATTACTTAAAGGAAAAGGAAGAAGCTCTAGAAAGAGCCAATAGACTTAAAATCCTTAAGCCTCAATCAGGCAGGCACAAAGATGAGGCAATCATCTTAAAGCACTACAACATTTTGCTGAAACACCAGTAACTAGAGTACCTAACCCACCTTCCTATTCTCTCCTCCACTTCTAAAGATAAGTTTAAAAACAAATGCTAAAGAAGAGGAGCTACCAGTACAATTAAATACAGAATCAAGTTAAAAATGAAAACACGGGAATTCCAATACCGTATGTCTTTAAAAATATAATGCACTACCATTCACCTTGGAAAGCTAAGAAATCATTCTCTTGAAGTCCTTCTCAGAACTGTGTCAGAATATGAGATTAGTTTTATTCAGATGGAAATATATATACGAATAGGTATACAGTATTTTTTAGCCCACCATTGTGAATGAAAATATGCAAATTTGGCCTTGAAAGGTCCAGTTTATGAATGCATGGTCAAAGTAACAGCAGGATATTGGAAACATAACATCAACCACTTAAAACTCAGGCCTTACCATTTTCCCTTCCTTTATCTATCCCTATAGGCCGGCCGACTCCCTGGCCAGGGTGTCCAGCTCATCCTCAAACTGTTCCGCATTACTTTTCCTGTAAATTCTCCTAAGTTCCCAAGAAGAAAGTCTCATTCTCTTCTTCCTGTTACTACTATAGCTTTACATACCATTATTGTTGCATTTGCCATGATTTTTTTTTTTTTTTAACAGGAAGAAGGGCTTAATGGATTTACAGTTCTGTGTGGCTGGGGAGGCCTCACAATCACGGCAGAAGGCAAGGAGGAAAAAGTCACGTCCTACATGGGTGGCAGCAGGCAAAGAGAGAGTTAGTGCAAGGAAACTCCCCATTATAGAACCATCTGATCTCGTGAAATTTGTTCATTATCACAAGAAATGGGAAAGACCTCCCCCATGATTCAATTACCTCCCTCTGGGTCCCTCCCACAGCACGTGGCAATTCAAGATGAGATTTGGGTGGGGCCACAGCCAAATCATAACATTCCAACCCTGGCCCCTCCCAAATCTCATGTTTTCACATTTCAAAACCAATCATGCCTTCCCAACAGTCCCCGCAAGTCTTAACTAATTTCAGCATTAACTCAAAAGTCCACAGTCCCAAGTCTCATCTGAGACAAGGCAAGTCCCTTCTGCCTACAAGCCTGTAAAATCAAAAGCAAGTTAGTTACTTCCTAGATACAGTGAGGGTACAGGCATTGGGTAAATATAAAGGGGATAAACTGGACAGAACAAAGAAGCTACAGGCCCCATGCAAGTCCGAAATCCAGCGGGGCAGTCAAATCTTAAAGCTCCAAAATGATCTCCTTTGACTCCATCTCATATTCAAGTTATATTGATATAAGAGATGGGTTCCCATGGTCCTGGGAAGCTCCACCCCCATGGCTTCACAGGGTACAGCCCGTCTCCCGGCTGCTTTCACGGGCTGGCATTGAGTGTTTGTGTCTTTTCTAGGTGAAAAGTAAGCTGCCAGTGGATCGCTATCATTCTGAGGTCTGGAGGACAGTGGCCCTCTTCTCACAGCTTCACTAGGTGGTACCCTAACAGGGACTCTGTGTGGGGGCTTCAACCCTGCATTTCCCTTCCGCACTGCCCTCGCAGAGGTTCTCCATGAGGGCCCCACTCCTGCAGCAAACTTCTGTGTAGGCAGACAGACATTTCCATATATCTTCTGAAATCCAGACATTTCCATACATCTTCTGAAATCTAGGCAGAGGTTCCCAAACTCCAATTCTTGGCTTCTGTGCACCTGCAGGCTCACCACCACAAGGAAGCTGCCAAGGCTTGAGGCTTGCACCCCATGAGGCCACGCATTTGCCATGATCTTTATATGTCTTCTCATTAGTCTATGAGTTCCCTGCAATCAGCAACTATCTTCTCCCTTTTGAACCCCAGCACCTGACAACACCGGCTGTAAGAGTAAATGCTCAAGAAATGTCTGAATAATTTAAGAATTATCTAATACACACTTGGGAGGCTAAGGCTGGTGGATCACCTGAGGTCAGGAGTTCGAGACCAGCCTGGCCAACATGGTGAAACCCTGACTCTACTAAAAATACAAAACATAGCCGGGCATAGTGGCAGGTGCCTGTAATCCCAGTTACACAGGAGGCTGAGGCAGGAGAATCGCTTGAACCAGGGAGGCGGAGATTGCAGTGAGCTGAGGTCACACCACCGCACTCCAGCCTGGGTGACAGAGTGAGACTCCATCACAAAAAAAAAAAAAAAAAAGAATTATCTAATCCGCACTCCTTATCTAATCACCATAGAGCCTTGGGCTTTTTCTTAGCATTTAATTCAGAGAGGCCTCTCCCAGTATAAATGAAATATACCCTCCCCTTGTAAATCTCCTCTCATTGTCCAAATCAACAAACAAGTTTGTGCCTCCTCAACTTTTTGAGTTCTCATCAAGAGGTCTGTATTATGACATCCCTCTCTGAAAGAGAGAAATTTCTTTTCTGGTGTACAGCTGTGAATCAGGAGGTGCTTAGAGTCGTTCCAATCATTTTTTTTTCCTTTTTTTTTTTTGAGATTGCTCTGTCGCCAGGCTGGAATGCAGTGGTGCGATCTCGGCTCACTGCAAGCTCTGCCTCCTGGGTTCATGCCATTCTCCTGCCTCAGCCTTCTGAGTAGGTGGGACTACAGGTGCCCGCCACCATGCCTGGCTAATTTTTTGTATTTTTAGTAAAGACAGGGTTTCACCGTGTTAGCCAGGATGGTCTCGATCTCCTGACCTTGTGATCCACCCGCCTCGGCCTCCCAAAGTGCTGGGATTACAAGCATGAGCCACCGTGCCCGGACTCCAATCATTCTTTAGTAAGCATCCATTGATTGCCTAGCTGGGCACTATCTAGGCTTGAGTTTACACCCCTGTTGGAAAGGTCAATTCCCCAGATTTCTTTCCTCTAGGCCAAAAGCCCTTTGAGCCCCAAACTCTCCATGACTAAGACTAACACATCTGGGTAAGAATTTTTCAATGTATCTCTTACTGGTAGCCAAAAACTGTTCCTTAAATATCTACATTTAATTTCCAAGGGGCAGCCCAATGATTCATGACTAGTAATCACCTCCAGCCCCATTCATCAAGATGTCTATTTGTGGGGAGATGTATTCAAAAACAGGCTGGATTCCTCTCTCCAGGATGGGTTAAAATAGCCAGGATGACCATATCTTCTGGTTGCCCAGGGCGACCTGGGTTTATAACCATTGTCCTGAGGTAATTATTGATAGCATCCTTTGCATTATCCAAAGTATCCTGTTCCAAAAAATAATGTACATGGTCATCCTACGTATAACTCCATCTTATTGGGGGTGGGGAGGCTTTATAGCCTCCTCTGGTATTGCAACTCTAATTCACTTCCAAAACACACATTCCAAAAGAAGAAAATCCATAAGCAACCAGCTTTTCCTTTTCATACAACCTCTATCTTAAAAAATAACTGAGATTTTCAATAAGAAAATTGTGGGAGTTGGATGTTTCTTATATTGGGAGGATGTACTTTTTGCCCTTGCTATAAAACCAGTGAACAACATAACCCAACTGTCTGCTTCATTACAGACAGTGGGGAAACATAAGTGAAAAAGGTCATTTCAACTAAAATGCCATCCATAGATGAGATAGCTATTATCTGTGTTAATTATATCTCCAATGACCTACTTATGGGAAAAATATCTTTCCACCAGAATCCTATTTGATGTATCTTCAAAGGCTGTAATTAAACATATAAAAAGAAGTTCTGTTGTTATAAGAAAAGAAAAAGAAGTAAACCGAGCTCTATTTTTGTTCTATCAATTAGTGGAATGCCTTTGCTGTCATGATAACGAAAGTTATTCCTCCAAGGTGTAAGGAGGCAAAAGAGAACAATCTGTGGCTTCCTTTCGTTTTACCCCAGTGATACAGATGTGTCCTGTGGTTTTTTCACTGGAATGATGGAAAAGGTGGGATGGCACAATAATTACAACAAGGCAGTCCATTTGGGATTTATTATTCTTTTTCTTGGAACTAAAGAGCCTATCCTTGCTGGAATCCCAGATTTCTGGCATACTAGTTAACTGTATGACATTAAACAAATTACTTCAACCCTTTGACCCTCAGTTTCCTCATCAAGTAAATGAGTATAATAAATAAGTAAGTATAATATATCAAGTAAATGAGTATAATATAAATGAATATAACACATCATCGTTTGTTGTGAGAATGAAAATTACATTAATTGTAGAAAGCAGTATTCAAACATTATTATGATAAGTGATAAGGGTGATACCTGTGGAAATGGAGAGGAAGAAGCAAATGCCATGGTTTGGAAAACTCAATGCATTGGAAGACAAGGTTGGAGATGGGAATCATAATATTTGAGACATTGGTGAACTTAGTGGCATTTCTATTAACAAGGAGGAAGTTGGAAAACGGTGCCTGCATCAGTTTCTTAGGCTGCTGTAACAAAGTACCACGTGCTGGCTGGCTTAAATCCAGGGAAACACATGCTCTCACAGAGCCTCTGAGGAGGACTGTACTCCACGCTCCTCTCCCAGCTCCTGGTGGTTGTGGACAATGCTTGATGTTCTTTGCTTGTGGCAGTGTAACTCCAATCTGTGCCTTTGCCTTCACATGGCCCTCTTTCCTCTGGTGTGTCTGTGTCCAGTGTTCAGTCTTCTTAAAGACACCAGCCACAATGAATTTGGGGCCCACTCAAATCCACTGTGACCATGGCTTGACTTGAATACATCTACAGAGACCCTATTTCCAAATAAGGTCACATTCACAGGTTCCAAATTCATCACAAATTGGAGTGGGGGGCACATGATTCAACCCAGCTCAGTGCCTGTTTGGGAGCAGTGACCACAGGGTCAACACTCTGAAATTGGACATGACACAGTTTCTCTAGGAGGACTTTTACAGAAATGAAAAGAATAATAGGGATTCATGAACATTTTCTAAATATAGCAGATTTTTTTAACTTCTTACACGAAAGGGGAAGGGGCTCTTCATCGTTCTCATTTGTCTTACCCACCATCCAGCATTAAGCAGCATGTTAAAGAGTTTCTTCTTTACAACTTTTCCCCTCACGTTATTTTCTACTTGCAGCTACTTCTTTAACTCAAGTTGTTTGATTAGGAGTAAATGTGCATGAACAATCATATTATTAAGCTTCTGCACCAATGTGGCAGCACCACTTTAACTTCATCCTCAACCACCCCAGAAGTGTGGACCTTTCCCATTTAATATTGTAAATACATGGCTCAACTCTTTACTATTTAATGAGAAAGTCTTTTTTTTATTTTTTTTTCTGAGATGGAGTATCACTCTGTTGCCAGGCTGGAGTACAGTGGCACAATCTGGGCTCACTGCAACCTCCGTCTCCTGGGTTCAAGCAATTCTCCTGCCTCAGCCTCCCGAGTAGCTGGGATTACAGGCACATGCCACCAAGCCCAGTTAATTTTTGTATGTTTAGTAGAGATGGGGTTTCACCATGTTGGCCAGAATGGTCTTGATCTCCGGACCTCATGATCTGCCCATCTCGGCCTCCCAAAGTGCTGGGATTACAGGTGTGAGCCACCGCACCCAGCTGAGAAAGTCTTTCAATAGGGCATGTAGTCTCTACTTCAACACAAGCCCTCCCACATGCTATCACTTGTCCCTGTGGTCTGATAGCAGATCCACTGGCACATTTACGGTACCTGTTGGAGCCCTGAAAGCTTAAGTTTGCCACCCATGAACTCCATGATTTCTAACACCTTGTGGCCCTGAAACCAACCCTCCTTTTCAAGCTAGAACTATCACTTGACTCCATTTCACCCAAAATTCCCTCACTTGTCACTGAAGGGCCAGCCACTTTCCCTTATTATTCAGTTGTTTTGAAATGTTTCTCAGTCCAGCTTTTGTCTCCCCCACAACTAGATTAAAAATAGCTTCGTATTTTGTATCCTCCCACAACACCTAGCCTGACAATCTGCACAGAACGTTCAAATGCTTGCTGGCAGAAAACGAAAGGCCAGTGAGACAATGTCCTACAACGGCTCTGCTATTCTGGGGCTCTTGGCATCACCCTCAGAGTTGGGGAAAGGAGCCCCAACTCTGGAGGACCTCATTTCGGCCCTCTTTCACCTTCTCCCCACCCAAGGCAGCAATGAGAACATAGGCCCAAGGGACCGTGCCTATTTGTAGCCCATGTCCTCTTCCCAGCTTCCTCATTCCAAGCACTTGGGACTCTGGAATTTTCTTCACCCAAATGACCCCAGACCCACTTCTAGGGCTTGCATGGGCCCTCCTCAGTCCATCCTCTTGGGGGTGAATATGCCATTGGTATACACGTCACTAAATCTCAAAGTAACCAGGGGACAGATATTTGCAAGACTGTGTTGACAAAGCCTGGATGTACTAGCCAGGGTGTCTGTAAAGTCTTTTGCACTGTGGGTGGGAGGGGGTACAGAGAAGGGAACACCAACCAGGGGCTTCCACTGGTAATCCTGCCTGCGCCCTGCAAATGTATGGTGCCTCCCTGGCTCAACATGCACTCAGGGGTTAAAACGGTAACTATTAATGGCAATATTCTCTCATTTCCAACTTTTATCCAGGATATGCTCTTTCAGCCTCGGTATATTTTGGTATAGATCTACTTGGTAAAGAAAGATCTGACTTAGAACTGTTTGCTAAAAGAATGGTAGACTAAATACAGAGACAGCCTTCATCTTCACTGAGGGTTTTTAAGAAGTGAAAGAAACTTTGCAAGCATGTACAATTGGTACATATTATTAGCTAAGGGTGCTAAGATTCCTCTGAGTTAGCCAGAGTTTCTGGAGCAGACATAATATCCAGGACAATTGGGAGTAATGTCATGTGGTCACATGCATATCAATATCCACCCTGAAATACCATTGCAGTGCGCATCTAGGTTCAAAACACAAGCATTATCATAAAATACACTCAAGTTAGGCACTACAGCATGAAATCAATTCAACAATACTAATTAAAAGTACATTTAAACTATCTTCAAAGCAGCTGTTAAATCTCACTTTATCTATTCTATAATCCAACCATTGTTTACACATGGAAGTTCAAAGAGAATCAAATGGGAGATGGAAATGAGATGGGCTTGACAAGGCTTTGTTAAGGTCAGGTTGTCCACAGGGGCAACAAAATTAGTCACAGGGTAAAGTGTGCAAATTAAAATGGTCACCTTCGTATTTGCTCTCAAACACTGGAAATTTAGCTATGCTAGGACTCAAGATCAGACTTCAGATTTTTCCTTACTGGTTATGCTATTGCGGGCCCAGCTCCTGTTTTAAATTCAGTATGGAAATGAAAATTCAGCTCTGATTTTCCTGATAAGGAATATCTTCAGGCAGTCTGCTTGGTCTTCCCCTACCCCTGCCCTCAAAACACATTGCTCAATTGTTTTCCATCATAAGTTCAAAGGGAAAATTTTCAACCTTTTTGGCAGATTAGCTGAAAATTTTCATTATACTTTATACACAATGTATGTGCCTGCAAATCAACAAGCAATGTAAATCAAGCATCTTTGGCTAGCATGCTTTGACACAGTTTGATATATTATACATTCTTTAGCTGTTCTTTTCCTCCTCTCCCTCCTCATCCTTTTTCAAATTTTGAATCTTCAGTTTCTACTCATCTACTAATGCTGACAACTCAAACTCTGTCCTGCAGATAGCAGGGTCTTTAGATTTCCTTTATGTGGTCAACCACTGGCATAAACTCATCTCCATCCATGCCAGCCTGACCTTAAGCCCCCATGAAGAACATCCTGCGGCAGGCAGAAAACTAGTCAAGGGACTAGAAAAAGCAGGACCTCATCATATACATGCTCAGACACTCACCCACCCACCCTTCAAGTGACCCCAAATCACTGGGTCATCAAGTTCTGAAGCTGCCTCCAGACTGAAGCTGAAGCCCTCTTTCATGGGACCCTTCCCTGCTCCTAAAGTCTGAGTCAAATGCATTGCCTAGGAAATGAAAATAATGAGAGATAAGATACTCCAAGCATTTTTTGGGTTTTCATAGCTTTGGTTTCTGGAAAGAATAGATTTGCTGATGAGCTTTCCTAACAGAATTGAAAACTGAAACTTTTCTTGGTCCTATATTCTGTGATATGTCCCAAGTTACACCAACTGGTGAATTCTTCATGGTCTCTTTTTTCAGTTATGATATTCATTGATTTTATAAGGCCAGTATTTGCATATACTGCTCTTTTAAGAATTTCAAGATATGGCCGGGCGCGGTGGCTCAAGCCTGTAATCCCAGCACTTTGGGAGGCCGAGGCGGGTGGATCACGAGGTCAGGAGATCGAGACCATCCTGGCTAACATGGTGAAACCCCGTCTCTACTAAAAATACAAAAAACTAGCCGGGCGTGGTGGCGGGCGCCTGTAGTCCCAGCTACTCGGAGGCTGAGGCGGGAGAATGGTGTGAACCCGGGAGGTGGAGCTTGCAGTGAGCCGAGATCGCGCCACTGCACTCCAGCCTGGGCGACAGAGCGAGACTCCGTCTCAAAAAAAAAAAAAAAAAAAAAAAAAAGAATTTCAAGATCACCTCACCAAGAATCATTACTCTGACATAATAAAGGAAACAAATGTTACAAAAGACCCAATTCACTCAGCAAGGGAGCAGAGCAACCTCTTCTGGAAGGACCTACTGTTGTAGCCTTCATGACATCAGAGAAACAAGAATAAATTTTAATATCATTATTTTACCTTAGTTTCTTTTAATGCCCAAGCATTTTTGGGTTCTTGTAGCCAAATACAATTAGTGTTATTAAACATCACAATTTAAATGCCCATAACTATCAGATTCTAACTTATTTTCCATCCAGCGTTAAGCAGCGGAAACTGTGCCAACCAACAGAACACTGTACTGCAGGCTGCCAGGAGAAAAGTGAACATAACTCAATGAGGGTTTTCTGAAAACTGCATCTGCTGCATCAACATGACAATATGAATGAGGACCACTCTATTTACCTAATGATGACGTGACCTGCTGGAAAAACACATCCCAAGAAAAAAGGCACATCAAAGTCCCAGACTAACCTTATGGAAGCTAACTATTCTCATATGTCTCTCAGAGGAGCTTCATAAATATTGATCATTCATGGAAGGGTGAAATCTCAATAATTAACCATGTTCTTTTCTACTCCCCCAGCCCAGCTCTCGGATATACCTGGGCTCCTTCCTTAGTACCTCTCCCTAAGACTATGCAAGAGACAGAGAGAGAGTAAGGGAAGGAATGTTTATGGAGAAACCATGTGTGCCAGGCACTACACCTACCATCTTCATAAATGGCATCTCAAAGTACTGCTGGGACTAGATCTTAACCACACTGAAACAAGATCAGACCTATATGGCACATCAAAATCAATCCCAGGTGAGTCAATGATTTATATGCAAAAAACTTCAATGATCAGTTTTTTTAAAACAGCATCAATAGATAAAAAACAGGGGAAGTACATAAAGGCAATTCACAAGAAGAGAATACAAGTAGGCCTATGAAAACTATTTGTCCTCATTATCATGGAGTGCAAATGAAAATCATGCCATACCATATTTTGTTTGCAAGAGGGGCAAAATTGACAAAAAAAAAAAAAAAAAATCCAGTGTTAATGGGCATATCAGAAAAAGACACCCCTTCCCATTTATTCGTGTGCACAGCAAGATGA
Source organism: Papio anubis (assembly GCF_008728515.1). NCBI lineage: Eukaryota > Metazoa > Chordata > Mammalia > Primates > Cercopithecidae > Papio > Papio anubis. Next base: position 19,886,446 of record NC_044988.1, on the reverse strand, counting down.
AGGATAATATGACAGCTTGTATCACCATCATTCAAGGTGGGATGTTATCATCCAAAAATTCCAATTCTAGGATATACAATCTAAAGAAATCATTGGGCCGGGCGCGGTGGCTCAAGCCTGTAATCCCAGCACTTTGGGAGGCCGAGACGGGCGGATCACGAGGTCAGGAGATCGAGACCATCCTGGCTAACACGGTGAAACCCCGTCTCTACTAAAAATACAAAAAATTAGCCGGGCGAGGTGGCGGCGCCTGTGGTCCCAGCTACTCGGGAGGCTGAGGCAGGAGAATGGCGTGAACCCGGGAGGCGGAGCTTGCAGTGAGCTGAGATCCGGCCACTGCACTCCAGCCTGGGCGACAGAGCCAGACTCCGTCTCAAAAAAAAAAGAAATCATTGGACAAGTGGCCAACTACCTATGTAATGGGAAAGTAATCACAGTGTGATACACAATAACAAAAATGAGAAAAAAATAAATGCGCAGTGATAGGAGACCAATTAGTTACCTTGATTCTCCACAATGGAAATATATGGCCAAGAAAATCAATGCAGATGAATATTTACTGACATGAAATGCTGTCTACCGTACAGTCAATGAGAAAGGAATGAAAAAAACCTACCTGGCCAGGAGGGAGTATAGTAAAGGTTAAGAGGGGCTGCCTGTGCTCAAATTCCCAGTCTGCCACTTACCTGCTGCCTCACTGTGAACAGGCTCTCAATTGGCCTCATCTGGGAAATGGGAATTATAATACTGCAAGCACTCAGCCAGTGCTCAGCCCACAGCAAGCCCTTAAAAGTGTCTGTTACTTTCAGGTGAAGATGATTTTTATGCTTGCACACGCATACACACACATTTGTAAGTTGGAATTATAGTCACCAAAACTTAATAGTGGTAATTACTGAGTGATAGGGATACAGTGTTTTGTTATTTATGCATAAGAAAGTAAACACAATTCTATCCCCTCTTGGTTATAAGCCTGTCATGTCTATTCGTTGTCATAGTTCAAACCTAAGCATTTTTGCTAAAATTTTCTTCAAAGTTTTAGTATAAGTTTGACTGTGAGCAAGAGCAGGGATGCTGTCTGTTCTGCTTCCTCTCTATTTTCAATGTGAGGAATTCATATTCTGTTAGCTATTTTGATACTAAAGTCATCCACTTTATATACATTTAAAAATACTATTAATACTTCATCAAAACAATTTTGGATCCCCAAGATAACTGTGTCAAAACATTCTCTGACAAAGGTCTGTGTTTATAAAAATGAAGAACTGAGCTGCACTGTAATTCCTTTCTAAATCTTCAGAAAAACGCCTCCTGTCTGTTCCAAATCGCTCACTGACACGGCGTTTATTACCCTGTGCTGGAAGCCAAATGGGGATCTCATTTCTACTTCGAGAATTAAAGATAAAATCCTGTACTAGAGTTGCATGTTTTTGTAGCTGACTTTACTTTTTTTAAATGCAAATGTAGAAGTGATACTTTTCCTCCATCTGACTAGCAAAAAATAAAGTCAGATAACAAAACGTTGGTGGACGTGTGGGGAAATAGAAATGTTCAGGCATTGCTGTTGGGAACAATAAGTTAGTGCAGATGCTTTGAAGAGAATTTGGCAGCATTTTTTTAAAAATGAAAATATGCACATTTTAGATCGGTTATTAGACGACACTACGGAATTATTGTGGTTTTATTAGGCATGATAATTTTACTGTGGTTACATTAGAGAATAATTATTATCAGGGAATCAGTGATGGACTACTTAGGGAGTAAAGTCTAAAACTTTAAAAGGTTCAGTAAAAAATAAACACACATGGCTGGGCACAGTGACTCACGCCTGTAATCCCAGCACTTAGGGAGGCTAAGGCGGGTGGATCATTTGAGCTCAGGAGTTTGAAACCAGCCTGACCAACATGGCGAAACTCAGTATCTACCAAAAGTACAAAAAATTAGCTGGGCGTGGTGGCATGGGCCGTTCCCAGCTACTCATAAGGCTCAGGTGGGAGGAACACTTGAGCCTGGGAGGCCTAAGTTGCAATGAACTGAGACTGCACCACTGCCTCCAACCTGGGTGAGAGTGAGACCCAATCTCAAAAAGAGAGAAAAATCCCCACATGTATGCCTGAGTGTGTGTCTATCTAGAGAAAAAGCGTATATGGCAAGATTAAATTTTTGGATAATTTAGGTAAAAGGCAAGCAGATGATTATTGTGTTCTTTCAACTTTCCTGCAGGTTTAAAAAATTTCAGAATTAAAGACTTGGAGAAAAAAGTGGCATGGCCTCATGTCCACAAGGTAACATGCACAACAATGTCCACTGCACCATTAATAACTGTGAATTACTGGATATTGACCAAATGCCTGAAAAAAATGTGTATTTGTTGGAGGAAATATTTTACAGCAATGAAAAGGAGTGTACTGAATCTACAGCATAACAGCATAGATGGATCTTAGAAAGCAGTGCTGAGTGAAAAAATAAATACATGAATGTAGGTTGCCTAACGAGTCTCATAATACCATTTACTTAAACATTCATTTTAAAGCACACATAAGACTGGGCACGGTGGCTCATGCCTGTAATCTCAGTAGTTTGGGAGGCTGAGGCGGACAGATCACCTGAGGTCAGGAGTTCAAGACCAGCTTGGCCAACATGGTGAAACCTCATCTCTACAAAAATGCAAAAAATAGCCGGGCATGATGGTGGGTGCCTGGAGTCCTAGCTACTCAGGAGGCTGAGATGGGAGAATCGCTTGAACTCAGGAGGCAGAGGTTGCAGTGAGCCAAGATCCCTCCATTGCACTATAGTCTGGGCAACAGAGTGAGACTCCATCTCAAAACATAAAAATAAAAATAAATAAAGCATACATAAAATGCGTTGTTTCACAGTTGCATATCTATGAAAGATGTGGAGAGTGGATTCAAACACATCATGGCAGATATACGGAGGTAGATGCTAACGGGGTGGGGGCAGGTATCATAAGGGAAAAAGAGCGGCCATGACAGATGATACTGATGAAAGCAATCCATTCCTGAGCACTGCAGCTGGAAAAGGCTTTATTTCTGAGTTTTAACTTACTGGATCAAATGTTTTAGATAGGAATAAAATGCATTCATTATAAAGCTGAATCATTCCAGGCCACCACCAGGACATGACAATACATCTCCATGTGTGTTAGCAAGTCCCAGAACCCAGCCTTCCTCTTCCTCACAGCCCAGGCCACTCACAACCGTGTGCTCAGAGCTCTCCCTCTCCTCTCTCACTCCTAACCAACCCCAGGTTTCCCAAATCAGAAGCTTGCTTGGAAACTGCCTTGTGCCACTCACTAATGTGCCCTACCACCGCCCGCTGGCCCCCAGACACACACACCTCCCCCAGCCCCTTTTCTTCTTAATCATGGTAACCCAGCATGGGGTTAGAGTTAAGGTACAGTTAAGAATGTATCTTCGGCAGATACAACTTCAGCCGTTGGGGGAGGATGCACTTTCTTTTTGGGGACAACTTCTTTGAGAGCCTCCAGCACTTTAAAGATACTAATAATTTTACATTTAGAAGTTACAAGAATCAGTATGAACAGGAAACACATTTATACAAGAAAAGACATTTTCCACCCCACACAGCGTGGGTTGCCATGGTTAAGAAGAAATCATTCTCATCCAGGCAATGACCCTCTTGCAGCCCTTCATTTTGAAGTGAGCTATGGGCAAACTAAGAATAAACTCAGGGGTCTAGGGGTGCCCCTCCACAGCAGCCTTGCCCTGGGCTGACACCAAGGAGGCATGCACTGCATGCATATACGGAATAAATGAATGAATGAATAAGTGAATGAGAAAGAAAGGAGAATGGGAGAAAGAGAAAGGGACAAGAGAGGGAAATGGAAAGAAAAAGATTAGGAGAGAGAAGCAGCTGACTCCGTGAGACTATGGTGAATTGCCAGAGCCAGACACATCTCCCAAATTTATTATTCCCATGAGCAGTTATGATCCAGTGGGAAAGTAACCAGAACGCAGTGTGCATCAACAAAATCTCAGTGAAATCAGTGAAGACCACCTTGCTTTTTCCAGTGTTTTTATGTTCTAGGGCAAGTACAGACATTTTGCTGTGCACTCTCATTCTAATTACTCGAACAATATTTCATTAAGAACAACATACTGGTTAGCTGGGGATATGAATGGCCCACGCTTGGGAAACTTTCTGGCAGAGGATGTAACTCTCTTTTCAATAACTAACAAAAATATGATAGAAAAACAAGAGAGGGTCTGGAAAAATGGTACAAGGAAGAAAGGTAAGTGTAAAACTGTTGTGCTCCAGTGGAACAAGGAGTGTGGTGGTTAATAGATGATTGGTTCATGGGAGCAAATGACACCATAGAAGATTAAGTAACCTTTAGCATTCATGACTAGATTTCCCTAATCAGGAATGAAGAGGAAAAAGACACTTTCTCAAAAAACAGGGAATCATTTGCATAATGTTTTCATATTAGCAATTTATGATCATATTTTTGAAGAGGGAATTGGAGCAGCCCTTAGGGATTACCTTATCCAACCCCCTCATTTTGCCAATGAGTTCAGAATGGCTAAATGACTTTTCTCAGGCCTCAGAGCCATTTAGAACCACAACCCTGGAACGATCCCAGCCCCGTTTTTACAAATGGGACTGTGTCCTCTGAAATCTGTCTCAGTCTCCCAGCTTTCTGGGGATTCAATTAGAAAACATAAACATATTTAAAAAAATAATTCATAAGACAACTGAGGCTATTTAAATATAGATTGGATAATATATAATGGAAATGTTATTAATATTCTTAGATGTGACAAGTATTTTGTTTATGTAGAAGGGTTCTTAACAAAGAAGCATTTGGAGGTGCCATGCCATGAAGTCTACACTTTTACATTGTCCAGCAAAACAGAAGAGATAGATTAGATAGATCGATAGATCGATAGATAGATAGATAGATAAGCAAATATGGCAAAATGTTGACAATTACTGAGTTTAGATGGCAGAGAAGGGGAGTTCATTATACTGTTGCTTCAAAACTTTATTTTTAAGATTTTTCATAATAAGAATAAGAGAATATAGATACATTTTTGAAAATCACTCTTTTAAAGCATTTCAAAGTTTAAGTAGTAGTCTTAGATCTGTGTACCCAGCTGCTCAGATACCCCGTATGACACAGCAAAGCCAGACTTCCAAAGGAGGGAGATTTATGGAGCTCCCGGATTGTACATCTAACCCCAATGACAGCAAAATCACTTCTAGAAAATGTATCTAGGAAGTGGTAGAAACCAGATGAGGTCTCCATTAGGTATGATGAAGACACCTTGGACCCAGGTGTCCCTGTGTGCCATTATTCCCATAGAAAGCTAGGGTAGGGTAGAGACTGGGGTCTGCCTTCTGTATAAAGTCGGAAGAAGCCTCTGAAAAAGTATGACAGATGATAATGATTTCCCAAGAAAGACTGCTACTGCCTTTGTTGACTTCCGTATTCTAAAGAAACAATTTCAAAACACCTGATTCAGAGTTGCATCTCCCCTAGCAAGTACCATTACTGAAAAAAGGTGAAGAAAAAAAAAAAAACCTCCCCTAAGAACCTAAGCAGGACGGGTCTAAATATTTGGGTCTTCTCCATTGTTGGCTGGCTTTGATTTTCCTCTTCCCTTTGAGGATAATTTAAAGGCTGTTGCTTTCACCACTTTGACATAAACCAGAGGACCTATCTTTTCTCTGGATTCTTACCTGTGACACCACAAATTTCTTATTACTATTACGAAATGCCTCTTGCTTCTTGATTCCCATCAATTCACTGTTCAAAGTCCAACTGCTCAGAATGGAGTCCAACTTCCCAGAGGCATCTCCTTGGAACTTGGTCCCAAGCTCCACCTGTGACAACCAGCACAGCTCCTGGGAGGGCTCTGGCTGGGAAGTTGCTCGCTGTGCTTGCCAAACATGGGGAAGCTCAGACAATAAAGGTGCAAGTGACATAAAGGACTGGGGAAGCTGAAGACAAAGGACAGGGCATCCCTTCTGGGCCAGAGGACATAGGGAAGAAGGGCCAGGGTGTCTACATCCTGACACTTTGATGGGGGAGATGAAAAGGGCGTGCTCCAGGAGAAGGGCACAGCGTTCCACAGGGCATGCAGAAAAGAAAGTGCATGTCACAGAGTGATGGCAAGCATGTGTGTGCAAACATGTGCAAGCTGGCATTAAGGGAAGATTTTTGTTTTTTTAATTTTTTATTATACTTTAAGCTCTAGGGTACATGTGCTGGGAAGATATTCTTCAGATCTGAGCTTCGTAAAGTGAAAGCAGAGGTTAGTATAACAAAAACAATTTCCTTGGCCATTTCTCCCCTTCAGGTTTATTCAAAAGAAAGCACCACTTAAGAAACAACCTGATATATGTGCATTCCCCTCTCCCAAATTACCTAATGAATAGTGCCACATAAACAAATGGTCCTTCCATCCCCTTTCTTTGGGGGCACAGTCATGGTTTAATAGGTTTACATTTTCAGGCTCAGCTTTTAAACTATTGAACTAAACCTACAGATAGAAAATACTTCAACCAGGCGGTGGTGAGTTTACTCTTGTTATGTAACATACACCATTGGCTTTAGACCAGAAGTTGATTCTGAAAATATTAGGTATGTAATCCTCACCCATGGCTACCCATGAGAATTACCTAGAGAGCTTTAAAAAAAACTATGTGATACCAGGGCTTGCCCCTAGAAATGTCCATGGCTATTCAATTATTCAGGTTTGAGAATTACTGGGAAAGGGCTATAATTTTTTCACACTTTTCATTTTTTAAAAACTCTATGAATATAAGTAAGAATAAGCCACACTATATTTAAGGAAAATATATAAGTTAAAGCAGAAATAAGCTACTTAGACAAAATTAATTACTTAATAGTTTAGTTAATTTTTTTTCCTCCCCAGTCTTTTTTTTTTTTTTTTTTTTTTTGAGGTGGGGTTCTTACTCAGTCACCAAGGCTGGAGTGCAGTGGCACGATCTCAACTCACTGTAGCTTCCAACTCCCAGGCTCAAGTGATCCTCCCACCTCAGCCTCCCAAGTAGCTGAGACCACAGGTGCACAACACTAGACCTGGCTAATTATGGTATTTTTTGTTTGTTTGTTTGTTTTGGTTTTTTTGTAGAGACGGGATTTTCCCATATTGCCCAGGCTGGTCTTGAACTCCTGAGCTCAGGGAGTCCACCTGCCTTGGCCTCCCAAAATGCTGGAATTACAGGCGTGAGCCACTGTGCCTAGCCTCCTCCCCCATCTTAAAGGGAGGATGTTTCAACTTTCCTCACCAATTTTATTCAGGGTAATATCACCTTACCCTGGTTCCAACAGCTACTCCAACAATGGATTCAGCTAGCTTCCTTTGTATCTTGAGTAGCCAAAGCACAGAACTTTGCAGAAAGACAATGCCTAATGCCTCACCTTATGCCTTAAATGAGGAGTTACTAATTTTCTATTTTCCCCAAGTTAAGGGAATGGTGGAAAAAAATAGAGTCCTTCATACCTTCACCCAAACAAAAGTCTCCTTAACTTTTTTGAGAAGAATAGACCCATTCCTCCTGACTTCCTAAGCTTCACTTTTCTAGCTGACTCCTAGCTAAATGGAAATGTTGACAATATAAGACCCTCTTCAGACAACTCTCTTGGCCATAATCATAATTCTCAAATGTTTGAACAGTCCCAGTGTTTTCACTACAAACACTAACTTAGGTCAGAATTTTAAAAACGACTTTTATATAGGAATTGAATCAGGCTTCACAATTAAGGTGTCACCAGGTACCTATTAAAATGCATCACAGTGTCCCCTCTAGATCTCCACAGACCCCTACAAGGCTGAGCCAGGCAATGAGGATGGGGTATGGCTAAGTTTATCTATCATGCCCGGTTTTATACATTCCATTCTGTGGGTCAAAATACCTTCCCAAACCAGTCAAACTAATTTGTTCCCTCAAATGAACAAATCCATCTTTAGAGGCCAAATAAAGGATAAGAAATATTTTTAAAAAGAAGAGTGAGAATCAGAAAAGCCACTATAAAATGCCGTACAAGTAATGTCAGGAGTTCATAGTTTCATTGCTTTTATCCATTAACAGATGACTAGATAAGCATAATGTGGCATGTACATACAATAGAATTTTATCCAGCCTTAAAAAGGAAGGAAATTCTCACAGATGCTACAGTATGGATGAAGCTTGAAAATATTTGCTAAATGAAATAAGTCAGATGCTAAAGGGCAAATATTATATGAGGGGAATGGAGAGTTCTTATTTAATGGATTTAATGAGTTGCTCCTTGGAATGATAAAAATATTTCTGGAAATGGACAGTAATGATGGTTGCACAACACTGTAAATGCACTTGATGCCACTGAATTCTACACTTAAAAATGGCTAAGAGGGTAAATTTTGTTATGTTAGTGCAAAATCTAGGAAGCTAGAAATTGATGACATTTTCCTTCAGCTGACTAATTACTACATCAACACACAAAAATTCTGTTTCCTCTTTTCCTGGCCATCTAATTTCTACCAGTCAAATCAGGTATTAAAAACAGTCTTAGGAAATCTCTCCTCTTTTCTTCACTTCACTTTCTCTCTTTTTGGGGATAAAGCCCAAACAATCTACCACTGACTTTCTTTGAAGTGTCAAAGCCTGAAAGCAACATCATAGGTTCACAATAGGGATTAGGAAAACTCAGGAATCACTTTCACACAACTCAACAATGGGATACTCAGATGAGTAGCATGAATGCCTTTATACTAGAGGCCTGAAGATATACCAGCCCTTCTCTCACGGAAATCATATGAGTTAGCAAGGCATATAATGATCTGTGATCTAAATAAAGTTAGGAAGTAGTGTATGATCATGTTTGAACAGAACAGATCAGTGCTATGGAAAGTCTGGGGAGAAAGAAAGAGTAGAGTCTGCATCATCTTAACAGGGATGGAACAGCTAACGTAGATGAGGAATTGAGGATTGAGAGCAAGGAGGGTATTTGGAGAACACTTAGAGGGACAGAACCCAAAAAAAATGATCACATATGGGGCAGAGAAGGGACATAAAGGAGAGCCACCAAGTTAGAGTAGGGGATTTATTCTAGGAAGTAGGAAGTAACATGAAAAAGGGAGGCTGACTCACTAATCTATGTGGTGAAGAGGAAGTGGTTTCAATGATTCAATGATTGAAATGGTTTCAATGATTGAAAAAGGGTCTACTCATATGTGGTAAAAGTCCCATAGGCTGGAAAGCACCTATTAGTTACTGAATTTTGCTGGAAAATTTACAACAAAAAAATTAATACTTGGCCAGGTGCAGTGGCTCAAGCCTGTAATCCCAGCACTTTGGGAGGCTGAGACGGACGGATCACGAGGTCAGGAGATCAAGACCATCCTGGCTAACATGGTCTGTCTCTACTAAAAAATACAAAAAACTAGCCAGGCGAGGTGGTGGGTGCCTGTAGTCCCAGCTACTAGGGAGGCTGAGGCAAGAGAATGGCGTAAACCCGGGAGGCGGAGCTTGCAGTGAGCTGAGATCCAGCCACTGCACTCCAGCCTGGGCGACAGAGCGAGACTCCATCTCCAAAAAAAAAAAAAAATTAATACTTGTTTCATACTTAGATTTAGCCTATATTTTCAACCTTCTTGATATTATAACCTAAAAGTTTGAACATGTAAGATCAAATAACTTTATGTTTAGAATTTTATTTTTCAAAATGAAATTCCCATTAAGTCATCCTCTACCCTAATCCCTAGTATTTACTATGAAATGCTGGGTCCCATTCTAAGCCAACTCACTGTAAGTGGCCTTTTCCCTGAACAGGTCGTCTTCAGATCATGGGGCCTCCTACAGGTCTTCATTAGTTTATTCCAGCCCCAGCCAGCATTAGATCCCAATACCAGATTTATTAATTTGTGGGAGCAAACATAGGTACCTGTTATTAAATTTCCAGCAACTTTAGAGTCTGTATGAAACCAATCTGGCATTTGTATTGTTCACACAAATACAGTAATTCAGTGGCAGAGGATTAAAGGCTCAAAACCCCTCAGCATGCACTGCTGCACAGCGAATGTAAACCCAGGAGCTAAAACCAAATGAGAAAGAGATTCATCGAGCCAGGGAACACCATAGGCTCAACGATGAAGCCTAAGGCAGATCCATTTTTCTCTCCAGAGCTCATGCTGTATATTATCATTAGGAGGGAGGTACTGAATCTTTTGCCTTAGGATCTGAATCTGTTTCCATGGTGACAAGAGAGTGGGTCTTTAAACTCCAGGACAAATGAATGAAGCATTCACGGAATCAGGCAATTTCTGGTTATTTTCAAAGCTTAGGAAAAGACAGATAATGGCTGTAAGTCTTGCCAAACACTGATTTGTTTCATTTTTAAGTACAGAGGTCAATGATGGAGAAATGTAAGAGAACTGCATTCCGAACCAATACTGACCTTAGAACAAGTATAAAACAGTCCTGATTCTTAATGGGGCTTATCGTGTAAAATAAAATTACGCTGGCTTCACCTCAAATGGCACTAACACTGTAATTGCCATGAATTCAAGCAGAACATAGCAATAGGAGAAACTGGGTTTTTTGTTTTTTTTTTAAACAAGATTTTTTTTTCCTTTCAGTTCAATTGAAGTGTTGCTTTCTAAATACCAAGGACAGTTAATCTCATGCTTTCAAATTAACAATGAACCCAACAATCTAAGTGAATAACTTTTTAAGTCTAGAATCCTTTTGTGGACTCCCTATTAGTCAACTTTCTATGGAGTGCAGTTTGGGGTCTTGAGGCATTACCTGTTTGTTAGAGTTTATCTAGAAGGCCAGCACTACTTTTACAGCTCTCTTGACTAAACTTGTTATAAAGTTGGATGGCGATGGATTAGGAAGTCTTGTCTGGTACCACCATTTTTGCAAAAAGATGTCAACTCCATCCCTCAGCTCATTTGATCTATTTTAACTTTAATATATGGATCTTCCCTTAGTCAACAACAGAAAACTCTCACCAGACAAAATGCCTCAAAGGACCTTCCATCGGATCTTTACCAAATTCTCTTTGTGAGTCCCCTGGTAACTGTTTGAAGGACACAGCCTCTTCCTTTCTCCACATGTGTGGTTCTTAATCCTGGCCACACTTTCGAATCCTCTGAGGAGCTTACGATGGAAGTCTCCGGAGATTTTGATTCAATTGGTCTGGAGAAAAGTCCAGGCAGTGCAATTTTTTTAAAGAAAAAAAAAATTTTAAGAGACAGGGGATCTCTCTGTCGCCTGGGCTGGAGTGCAGTGTCAGGCTGCATACTTTAAAAAAGCTTCTCTGGTGGTTCTGAGGCACTGCCCAGGATGAGAACCATTGATACCCAGAGACTACCAGGATGGTTAGGGCTAATGAGCTCACTCTTTTAAAGCATTTATTATACAAGTTATATATGAATACATTTCTTCTTATTTAAAAAGTTAAAATATGGCTGGGCATGGTGGCTCATGCCTGGAGTCCCAGTCCTCCCTTTGGGAGGTGGAGGAGGGCAGATCACTTGAGGTCAGGAGTTGAAGACCAGCCTGGCCAACATGACAAAACCCTGTCTCTACTAAAAATACAAATATTAGCTGGGCATGGCGGTATGTGTCCGTAATCCCAGCTACTTGGGAGGCTGAGGCACGAGAATCACTTGAACCTAAGAGGCGGAGATTGCAGTGAGCCAAGATTGTGCCACTGCACTCCAGCCTGGATGACGAAGCAAGAATCTGTCTTTAAAAAAAAAATAAGTTAAGATATTACAATTAAATCCTTCTTTGGCCACCTGCCCTGCTTCCAATCCAGGGACATTCTTCCAGGACTCATTCTGTTCATTTACATACATACATACTCATAGATATACTGGTGAATATACACATATATGAAAATACAAATACATTTCATTTTTCAAAATAATTTTAACATGTTTCCTACTATGCATATTGTTCTGCTGCTGTTTTCACCTAACAGTATGCCTTTGAGTGCTTTCCATGTCATAGTTCTGTTTTATTACTTTCAACTACTATATGGCATTTGCATACCATGTAGTACTTGAAAGTATTTCTTGTAAATGAAAGTATTTCTTTTAAAATGCCATTCCTGTAAATCTCTGCTGTCCAGTATACTAGCCACCAGCTAAACGTGGTTACTGAGTATTTGAATGAGACTGGTATGAATTGAGATGAGCTAAAGTGTAAAATACAGACCAGATTTTGAAAACTTAATACTAGGAGGAAAAGAATGTAAAATGCCTCATTAATAATGTTTTATATTGATTACATGTTGAAGCAATAATATGTTTCATATATTGGATCAAATAAAATATAATATTTAAATCAATTTCACCTGTTTCTTTTTACCTTTTTTTAAATTTTATTTTTGAGACAGAGTCTCACTCTGTTGCCCAGGCTACAGTGTAGTGGCACAATCTCGGCTCACTACAACCTCTGCCTCCTGGGTTCAAGTGATTCTTGTGCCTCAGTCTCCCAAGTAGCTGGGATTACAGGCATCCACCACCATGCCCGGCTAAGTTTTGCATTTTTATAAGAGACAGGATTTCACCATGTTGGCCAGGCTGGTCTCAAACTCCCCGCCTCGAGTGATCCTCCTGCCTTGGCCTCTCAAAGTGCTGGGATTAGAGGCGTGAGCCACCACGCCCAGCACTTTTTACTTTTTAAATGCAACGATTTGAAAATATGAAATTACTGATGTGGCTAACACTGTATTTCTATTGAATGAGTCTGCACCAAATAATGGGCATTTAGGCTTCTTACAGTTCATCTGAAATCACAAGAAAATAAGTGCCACAGTGGACATTACGATACATCAGTTGTTCCCAATGGGATGCTATCTGGTAAAGGAACACTCTGGCCACAACTTAGAGGGGTAACTGGCACTTACTGAGTAGAGGCCAGGGTTGCTGCTAAACATCTGGCAATGCACAGGACAGTCTCCCAAAGCAAAGAACTGGCTGGCCCCAAATATCACCAGTGCTGAGGTTGAGGTTGAGAAACTCGGTTAAGTATAAATCCTTGTCCACGTGTGGGAGTGCTTCTATTTTTTTTTTTTTTTTGGACAGGGTCTCACTCTGTCGCCCAGGCTGGAGTGTGGTGGTGCAGTCTCGGCTCACTGCAACCTCTGCCTCCCAGGTTCAAGTGATTCTTAAGCCTCAGACTCCTGAGTAGCTGGGATTACAGGCGTGTGCCACCATGCCTGGCTAATTTTTGTATTTTTAGTAGAGACAGGGTCTCGCCATGTTGGTCAAGCTGGTCTCGAACCCCTGGCCTCAAGTGATCCGCCTGCCTCAGCCTCCCAAAGTGCTGGGATTATAGGCGTGAGCCACTGTGCCCAGCCAGGAGTGCTTCTTAAAGGTAGATCTTAAGTCATGGAATTGTCTGTGCTTTTGAAATGTTCATACACAACACCAAACTGCCCTTCAGAGTGGATATGCCAGTGTCACCTCCCATCAGCAGGATGAGAATATTCAAATTAATCTTTAAAGAAAAAGTAAATAAATCCAGCTGGAAAAGTTTGAAAGGCTTCAAAATGTCCACTAAATATTAGAAGTTCCTACAACCACCAGCAGGAATGACAATACAACTCTAAGTCCTAGAGTTTTAAGTAATATTTGGAAGTTTTAATCTATCCTCACCCTTTTATGAAATGTCTTTCATGATCCCAAAACATAACTACTTTGGGTCCTGGCATTGTTAATTTATAACTAACTGACTAGTATATCTCTCTGCTTTACAACTGTGGCCAAAATTTGAATCTTAGGAGAGTGAACTTCAACAATCTCAAATGCTACACTAATTAAAAATAAGAATTATTATTTGTATTTGTCATATACCAAGGGCCCTAAAGCTCTATTCTCCCAAAAATATTGCCCTTGGAATAACCTTCATGTGTAGTAACTGATAACACAAGTCATGTGCCTGGGCCCAGTGTCTGTTCTCAAACATACTACCTATTTATTATTTAGAGATGATCCTGCCAAACAAATCAGCAAGTACAAATACGTTATAAATCTAAATCTGTTATGCAAACCTGGAGGTACGCTTTATGTAAAATGTATTGCTCCCATATGTTTACATTTTACCTAGTCTTTAGGAAGCAAGATGATCGACCTTCTCCAATTTTCAATTTCCATGTTTACAAAAATGCAAATTTTTGCTAACATGATTCGTGTTGCAGGGTTGTTTTGTTTTTTTTTTTTAGGCTGGAGTGCAGTGGCGCGATCTCGGCTCACTGCAAGCTCCGCTTCCTGGGTTCACGCCATTCTCCTGCCTCAGCCTCCCAAGTAGCTGGGACTACAGGCGCCCACAACCACCCCGGCTAATTTTTTTGTATTTTTTAGTAGAGACAGGGTTTCACTGTGTTGGCCAGGATAGTCTCGATCTCCTGACCTCGTGATCCACCCACCTCGGCCTCCCAGAGTGCTGGGATTACAGGCAGGAGCCACTGCGCCCGGCTGTTCCAGGGTTTTTTAAAGACATATCAATGTAAGATACTCGACAGCCATAAGCTCTTTAGGTAAATTCCAACCCTTATCAGCCTCCTCTGCTGTGAACTTCCAATAAAGAACTAACTTTAACAATCATCCTGGAGTGAATCTGAATCCTGAATTCATTCTCAGTATGCATTATAGCAGGCAAAATGAGATGAGAGCTACAAATAATTACAGTTAATTGTAACTAGTCACCATTTTCTCCTACGAGTTTTAAAAAAACATGTTTGGGGGGCAGTTTTCCAGAGTAAAGTTATTCCGGCCGGGCGTGGTTGGCTCACACCTGTAATCCCAGCACTTTGGGAGGCCAAGGCGCGTGGATCACCTAGGTCAGGAGTTCGAGACCAGCCTGGCCAACATGGCAAAACCCTGTCTCTACTAAAAATTCAAAAATTAGCCGGCCATGGTGGTGAGCGCCTATAGAACCAACTACTCGGGAGGCTAAGGCAGGAGAATCGCTTGAACCCGGGAGGCAGAGGTTTCAGTGAGCCAAGATTGCACCACTGGACTCCAGCCTGGGTGACAGAGTGAGACTCCATCTCAAAAACAAAGAAACAAGTATTCCATTATGGCCAGCAAAAGTTTGTGATAATGTTCTTGCTCTAAATGATATTTATTGCTCTAAAATGATATTTATTGCTCTCAAAATATCTTGCTCTAAAATGATATTTATTGACTTTCCTATTTTTGGCCTAAAAGATTCTAAATAATTTGTTCTATGGAGGTAGGGAGGAAGAGGAGGAAGGAAGATTAGAAAGAAGGAGGTGGGCTGGGCGGTAAGCTCCCTGAGACAGAGTGGTCTTTCTTGTTTATCACTTTACCTGCAGCTCCCAGAGCAGGTTCTGGCTCATCTAGCATAGCTCAAATACTGCTTAAAGAATGTTAACTGGCCAGGCGCAGTGGCTCATACCTGTAATCCCAGCACTTTGGCAGGCCGAGGTGGGTGGATCACTTGAGGTCAGGAGTTCAAAGACCAGCCTGGCCAACATGGGGAAACTAAAAATGTGGGGGTTCAGATATTTCCAGTGGGAATATAGAATCTCACTCTACTAAAAATACAAAATTAGCCAGGGGTGGTGGCACACGCCTGTAATCCCAGCTACTCGGGAGGCTGAGGCATGAGAATCACTTGAACCCAGGAGGCAGAGGTTGCAGTGAGCAGGGATCATGCCACTGCACTCCAGCCTGGGTGACAGAGCGAGACAAGAAAGAAAGAAAGAAAGGAAAGAAAGGAAAGAAAGGAAAGAAAGGAAAGAAAGGAAGAAAGAAAGAAAGAAAGGAAGAAAGAAAGAAAGAAAGAAAGAAAGAAAGAAAAGAAAGAAAGAAAGAAAAGAAAGAAAGAAAGAAGGAAAGAAGGAAAAGAAGGAAAGAAGGAGAAGGAAGGAAAGAAAGAAAGAAGGAAAGCAATGAATGAAGAAAGAAAATGAAAGAAAAGAAAGAAAGAAAGAAAGAAGGAAAGAAAGAAAGAAGGAAAGAAAGAAAGAAGGAAAGAAGGAAAGAAGGAAAGAAAGAAGGAAAGAAGGAAAGAAGGAAAGAAAGAAAGAAAGAAAGAAAGAAAGAAGGAAGAAAGAAAGAAAGAAAGAAAGAAAGAAAGAAGGAAAGAAAGAAGAAAGATGAAAGAAAGAAAGAAAGAAAGAAAGAAGGAAAGAAAGAAAGAAAGAAGGAAAGAAAGAAGGAAAGAAAGAAGGAAAGAAGGAAGGAAAGAAGGAAGGAAAGGAAGGAAAAGAAGGAAGGAAGGAAAGAAGTGAAAGAATGAAATAGTCGAAAGAATGAAAGCACAAAAAAGAATGGGAAAGAAAGAAAATGAAAGAAAGAATGAAAAGAAGGAAGGAAAGAAAGAAGGAAAGAAAGAAGGAAAGAAGGAAGGAAAGAAGGAAGGAAAGAAGGAAGGAAAGAAGGAAAGAAGGAAAGAAGGAAAGAAGGAAAGAAAGAAAGAAAGAAAAGAAAGAAAGAAAGAAAGAAAGAAGGAAAGAAGGAAAGAAGGAAAGAAGGAAAGAAAGAAAGAAGGAAGGAAAGAAGGAAAGAAGGAAAGAAGGAAAGAAGGAAAGAAGGAAAGAAAGAAAGAAAGAAAGAAAGAAAGAAAGAAAGAAAGAAAGAAAGAGAGAGAGAGAGAGAGAGAGAAAGAAAGAAAGAGAGAAAGAGAGAAAGAGGAAAGAAAAGAAAAGAAAAGAGAAAAGAAAAGAGAAAAGAAGAAAAGAGGGAGGGAGGGAGGGAGGGAGGGAGGAAGGGAGGGAGGGAGGGAGGGGAAGGAAAGGGAGGGAGGAAGAGGAAGGAAAGGAAGGAAGAGGAAGGAAAGGAAGGAAGGAAGAAGAAGGAAAGGAAGGAAGGAAGGGAGGAAGGAGGGAAGGAAGGAAAGGAAGGAAGGAAGGAAAGGAAGGAAGGAAGAAAATTAAGTTAACTATTAAAAAAGTTACCAAGGTAAAAATATATACAAGTTAAATCCAAATTTTGATTCAGAAATGCAAATTCGGATCTGGCAAATCTGTGGCATGGAATCTGCTGGTGGAGAGGGCAGAGCCCTTCACAACAGTTAACCTGAGGAGGAAAGGCTGACTGGGCTTTCCTAGGTGCAAGAGGTGGGGCAGGATGGCGAAGTCTCTCAGAATTTACAGGTGGGAGCTCCCTGGGTTTGTCCTGCTCATGGGCCACAGAGCTGAGGAGCAGGCTGCAGAGGAGATGGGGCTGCCTTCAGCAAACCCCCTTTAGCTGGTCTTGTGGAGGGAGGAAAGACACAATTGAAACAGCAAAGGTGCACTTCAGAAACCCCTAGGGGGATGCAATTTGGAAAGAGACTGTGATGCCACTTCTGAGATCAGCAGGAGTCTCTGCTACTCAATACTTTCAGGTGGATCTCCAAATCAGACACGTTTTTCAGTGCCCAGGCAGAAAGAGCCTTCTATTTAGCCCAGCTTTGACGAGAAACCCAAGTCCCCTATGTTCCTTCTCTTACTCTTAATGTTAAAAGGCTCTACCACCCCAGATGCATTTTAAACTGAATCTCCAGCCCCATGAATCTCTTTTGCCTTTTTTTTTTTTTAATGGGGTTGGGGAAAAAAAGGTTCCCTCCCCACAGAAGGTGGGTTGAACTTACTGTTGCTATTAATATATGTTTCAAGCACGCTCTTCCCTTGATCCTGGTTGTGACGTGGTAACTAGCAAGGCGGCCAGGGGGATGCAGTCCTATTAGCACAGCAGCATAGGCAGAGATCATTGGCATTTGGCCGAACATGGGCACTCAAGAAGGAAAACACCTACTGCTGGATGTGCTGCAGCTACTCCTCTCCAGTGCTGGAGGGGCCAGAACTGTCCTGCCCAACAAGTTTCCTGAGCACCTACTATGTGTTGGGAACTGTGAAACGGCTGTGAACGACAAGGACGCAGCTCTTGCTCCCCAGGAGCTGACAGAACGGTCAGCAGGAGACAACTGCACAGGAGACCACTCATATAGTGAGTTCTGCTGACAGGGGCTGCTCCAGGGAGGAATTAAGGTGGAAGGAATGAAGGACCCAGGCTATCTGGGTTCAGTACTTGTCCCCTGGGTTCAGTACTTCAAGGGCTGTGTCTGGCCCCCTAAAGCGAAAAAGAGTGCCATCTCCTCTTGGAGGAGGGTAGTGGGGGATATATGTTTTTCTTTTTTTTCTTTTCTTTTTTTTTAAGACGGAGTTTCACTCTTTCACCCAGGCAGGAATGTCGTGGCGCAATCTCGGCTCACTGCAACGTCTGCCTTCCGGTTTCAAGCAATTCTCCTGCCTCAGCCTCCCAAGTAGCTGGGATTACAGGCGCGTGGCACCATGCCTGGCCAATTTTTGTATTTTTAGTAGAGATGCTGGTCTCTACTCCTGACCGGTAGGCTGGTCTCAAACTCCTGACCTCGTGATCTGCTTGCCTTGGCCTCCCAAAGTGTTGGAATTACAGGCACGAGCCACCACACAAAAATCACAGAGAGGAAAATGTCCATACATTTTAGGACCAAGAATTGTATTTGGATTGATTTTTGTCATTATTGTTTGCTTGGAGGAAGTTGCTTATCTTTAAAGCAAACAAATAAATATATATATTTACTTAATTCTAACAGCATTTCCCCCAATTTTAACAGCTTTATTGAAATACAATCAACATACTATAAATTTACCCATTTAATGTGTACAATTCAATGGTTTTTAGTATATTTACTGAGTTGTGCAATCATCACCATAATCTCATTTTAGAACATCTTATCATGTTTTAAAGAAAGAAACCCCAAAAGAAACTTTGTACCCATTAGCAGCAACTCCTTGCCCCCACCACTGCAGCCCAGGCAACACTAATCTACTTTGTCTCTTTAGATTTGCCTATTCTGGGCATTTCATATGTGGAATCATGCAATATATGTGTTCTTGTGTGTGTGTGTATAATTGGCTTCCTTTATTCACATAATTTTTTAGGTTTATTTATCTGGTAGCATGCATCAGTACTTCATTTTTTTTTAATTGCCAAATAATATTCTATTATGGCTATTCCACATTTTGTTTATTTTTTCATCAGATGATAGACATTTGGGTTGTTTCCACTCTTTGACTACTATGGATAATGATGCTATGCAGATAAGTTATCCAGACAAATCTTCCATTCTTCCTCTTTCTTGGGTCAGTCCTACCTTTAGACATTTCTTTTTCCTCCTTTCTTTCATAAGATGAAAGGAAATATCATATATCCATCATAGTTTTATAGAATACATAAAAAGACACAAATTCCAAGTTGGCCGCAAAAGGTATTTCAGAAGAGAGGCTTTGTTTCAATGTGTAATAAACTGATGTGTGACCTGTGATCCAGTTTTTAAAAATATTTATGTCAGAATCACAATCTGCAATTAGAAACTAAAATTAACTAGCAACAAATAAAATAAATTAGTTTGAATTAGCCAAAGTAATCAAGTCTATCAAAGAAATTAAATATATTAAGCAATAATTAGCCTAAACATCATCCCATGCCTTGAAAATCTTGCAAAAACTTGGTGTCTGTATGCCTCCTGGGGACTCTGTACATTTTTAAATGAGGTCAGGCCAGATCCAATTAGGATGCTCTGAATGCTTTGGGGTTATAGTTTAATGAGTTACAGCAATAATTTACTAAATGTTCCATTGTGGCTTCATGGAGATAATATTACAGGTAGATAGCATAGGTCTATAGAACTAGCTGATTAGGATTTGCAGAAAGAAACTATGAATAGTAAGCCAACAATACACTGTCAATGCTAAATAAATACTTAGTGATATTATCTCAGCTAAAATAAGATTATAGGTCACTTTAATACTCTGCTTGAAAGTTATTTTTATCAATCCTTGAATGCTTTCAGAGAATAATCTGTTAAATTTTCTGCATCATAGATGTTGGGTTGCAGGAGAGGGGAGCATTAAAAGTAAAGATCTAGGTTTCAGGCAGGGTGCGGTGGCTCACGCCTGTAATCCTAACACTTTGGGAGGCTGAGGCAGGCGGATCACCTGAGGTCAGGAGTTTGAGACCAGCCTGGCCAACATAGTGAAACCCTATCTTTACTAAAAATACAAAAATTAGCCAGACGCAGTGGCAGGCACCTGTAATTCCAGCTACTCAGGAAGCTGAGGCAGGATAATCACCTGAACCTGGGAGGCAGAGATTGCAGTGAGCCGAGATTGCACCACTGCACTCCAGCCTGGGCAACAGAGCGAGATTCCGTCTCAAAAAAAAAAAAAAAAAAAAAAAATCATCTAGGTTTCAGCTTCCACTGGGATACAACTGATCTGTGCTCAAGGGATAAGCTGGCTCAGTTTCTCCAGGGCATCTGCAGGCTCCATGACGGTGTGATACTGGAAGGAGGGAAGGCAAGGGATGAGCAATACACTGAGGGGAAATCTTGCACCAAAATCTCTAACCATGGGCTAGGATGCTGGACATGGGTCAAGAATCATCACAAAGTTCAAAGACAGTGGCCAAATGCAATTAGACTTTCGTACCACTTAAGCACTACCCTTTGTTTTTGTAACTTCTGTCTGCTTCTCTGTGGTTAATAGACCAGAGGTTGGGGGAAACTTTGGTGTTGGCATGTGACTAACTCCACTTTAGAGAAGAGGGTCAGGAGAGAAGGCAGCATATAAGGAGCTTAGAAAAAGAGTAACCATTGTACTATTCATATATATCTACAAGTATCTATGTATCTCTATACATCCCATAACCTCACGTTGTAAACCTCAAATATCCACAACAAAATTTATGTTTAAAAAAAGATATGGGTATCATGCCATGTACCTGTAATTCCAGTATTTTGGGAGGTTGAGGAGAAAGGATCACTTGTGCCATGAGTTCAAGACCAGCCTGGGCAACATAGCAAAAGCCCGTCCCTAAAATTAAAATTAAGCAAAAAAGAGAGAGGACCGGCCGGGTGCGGTGGCTCACACCTGTAATCCCAGCACTTTGGGAGGCCGAGGTGGGCAGATCACAAGGTCAAGAGATCGAGACCATCCTGGTGAACATGGTGAAACTCCATCTCTACTAAAAATACAAAAAATTAGCTGGATGTGGCGGTGTGCACCTGTAGTCCCAGCTACTCGGGAGGCTGAGGCAGGAGGATGGCATGACCTGGGAGGCAGAGCTTGCAGTGAGCTGAGATCGCATCACTGCACTCCAGCCTGTGTGACAGAGTGAGACTCTGTCTCGAAAAAAGAGAGAGAGAGAGAGAGAGAGAGGACCTACAGGAAACACAGGCAAGCTGCCACTGAACATAAGCAAGAGCATGACACTGAAACCAGTCTCAGCAACAGGACAATCAAGCTGCACCTCGAAGGTATTTAAAGTTTGAAGAAAAAGGCAAAGTAAAGTCTAGAGAGATCATTACTTTCAGTGGTTTACTTCCAAATTAAAAAGTTGTTTGATTGGTAATTTCAAAGCCAATGAAGGTTTGTGTTTCCTGCCTTCCCGGACTGCCATGGGTCTGGAGAGGTGATGTGATTAAATACAGGCAGTAGTTTACAGCTAATGATGACCAATGGAAGAAAAAAATATTTCTACAACTTGAAATTCATATATTACATATACTGTTTCTCCTTGCATTTTAAATGTGTAGGGATATGAGGATTAATGTAAGTATATTTCTTTTTTTCACTTGAAATGGGTAGAAACAAGGATTCTCATCAATTGACACTATCAGGAATATTTGTTCATCTTTGAGAGTCTCATTAGGTATAATTAACAGTAGCCATCACATCAGGCAAGCTCTGGAATCTATGTACTTAATATAATATTTTTCTTGTTTATTTGCAGGCAGGCAACCTTCCTCCATGCTGCAGCTATGCTATCTGTGATATGTGGCCTCCAACATTGCTACAACAAAAGAAAAACAGGGGAGTCTTATGTGCCTTGACCCAGATAAGACTCTCTCCTCGGAGTCACATGACTCTAAAATAAGTGCAAGGGAGGTGGGAAAACTTGGCAAGTACTAACTGTTAGCTGCTTCACACCCAACTTCCTATAGAAGAGTAAATCAGCCAGATATCCACCCTATAGCGGGGAAGTAAATAAGGTTGCCAAGAAAACTTTTCTAGAGGAGGATAGTTTGAAATCACTAAGCATAGCTGGAGACACAAGATAATGGTTTCACGCTTCATATCCTTACTCAGTGTCCAGAGTTGGGGCTCTGGCCCAGACAAGGAGTGGCAGGTAACTGGTATGGCCCCATTTGACTTCATATCTGGCTAGAATACAAGTTTCTCAACTTCAACTCCAATGTCATCAAAACTGGACATTAGCCAGGCATGGTGGTGCATGCCTGTACTCCCAGTTAGTTGGACGCTGAGGCAGGAGAATAGCTTGAACCTGGAAGGCGGATGTTGCAGTGAGCTGAGATTGTGCCATAGCACTCCAGCCTGGGCAATAAGAGTGAAACTCCATCTCAAAAAAAAAAGAAAGAAAGAAAGAAAAAGAAAACTAGACATTACATATTACTTCCTTCTAGAATGAAAGACTCTTATTGAGATATCAAATTTGCCTAAACTTTTCACATGAAAAAAATTTACTTCCAGGTCTTGCTTGACAGTAAATGTTTATTAGCTCTTGTAAATTAAAAATTGCTTGAAGATTTTTTTTTTAAACTATTGATATCGGTCTCCTATTTCAGGCCAATTGAGTTATAATGTCTAAAGACAAGCCCAAACAATTATTTTTTTTAAGAAGCTGGGTAATTCTTAAAAGCAGTTAAGGTTGAGAGGTTCTATTTCAGATGTAAATCCATCTCATCTCCTAGAAATTACCACTTTCTATTGATTTTAAGTCTAAAAAACTTTTAAAAGTATGAGTGCCTAAGACCCACCTCAGATATTCTGATTTAATTGATTGAGTTGTGGGGGGCTGGACTTGGGGATATTTAAAGTTCTTCATGTGATTTTAACAAGAAGCCAACTATAAGAACTGCCATTTTGTGTCAACACAGCCATCCCTAAATCTCCTCACCAGACCAGAGGTGGCATGACCAAAATGGGGTTTTGGGAGAAGGGGGTAGAATCTGCACCGTTGGTGCTATCCATGGTGCTGAAATGGTGTTGCAATGAATTTTTTTATTAGTAACCATGGTGAGCACTTATTGTTTAAAGTATTAAAATATAAAATCTTCTACAGTTGCATTTTTTAAATTGAGAGATGTAAATCTACTGCTAATCACAGAATGACATTCCTATGGATTTTCAATTCAATATCATGGCTTGTTAAGGGAGAGAGATTGACGGATATGGTGAGGGAGGGGCAAGGAGAAGAGAAAGATGTTGAAAGAGAGGGTAATTTGCTGTTTGTCTAGTGATCAGATAGGACAAAAATAAAGATAGTTATGGCTTGTGCTCTTGGCAAATCCACATATTTTTATTTTTAGTTGATGATAGTGTACTGAATACTGAATATTTTTAATTTTTAAAAATATCTAAATTTTTACATCCCATCTAAAACTCGAAAGCACAATGTTTATTGTTTTATTTTTCTAAGAATATAGAGTGGCTTTTTTGAGGAAAAGCCTATTTCAAGAGTAACATCTTCATTTTATGCTATGTAACAATACTACCACTGAAGAGTTTCAGTTGATGCATTTGTGTAGCTTCATAAAAAATGGGTTAACATGGTGTCAGGGAACTCTAATCATTAGATATGGCCAGGAGGTTAATGTTTCCCACCTTTCCCTCCACATTCTGTACATCATTATCACAATTAAGTTGCCCAGTCAGTAATTTATTATTTCAGGTCTGAAAATCTATGCTCATTTCCTCAAATTTTACAGAGATGCTCTATGTTCCATGATTCATCCAGCAATGACTTGGTAACAAAGGGTTAAAAGGTTAAAAAAAAAAAAAAAAAGAATGCTATACACCTTTCCCAATTTATGACTGTTCTCAGAAACAGAGCAAATATTTTCCGGGTTAAATGACATATGACACTATGAAAATATGAGCCTCATATGCTAACCTGAAAATATCAAATATTTGAACCCCACCTTATCAGCAAATAGCTCAGAAATTTATGCCTCTTCCTTGCTAACCTCTAGCATTTTCCATAAGGTAGTAGTATGTGCATGGACAGAAATCTAGTAAAACACACGGAAACACCCTTTGAAACAGTTATACTCCTGTTTTCTGCAAGCAATTAAAAATTAAGGGCTTTAGGCTAGACACCAGAGGTGCTTGCTAATATGCAGATCCACAGGCTGTTTGAAGAGTTAGTGGGGAAAAAAGTCTCTCATTTTAAATTAAAATTACTCAAGAACTCATTTTACTTATTACCAAGCTAAATGAGCTTGGACACCTGAATTTACTGCTTTGGGGGAAAGAAAAGTAAGTTACTGCCCTATATTTTCTTAAATAGTGTACATTCCAAAGAAAGAATTCCAGATAAATTCTATGTTCCCCTAGATGAAAGTTCAGAGCTTTACCAATTTGGTTAGTATAACAATAAAATAGAGTTCAGTTCTCAGACCTTGCTTTATCCTCCATCTATATCGATATTTAACAAGTTGGTCTCATAAACTCAAGTCTTAGTGGATTCAGGTCAAGATGCTTTCAAAAACAAACACATCTGATCATCCTACAAGGGTGGGACAGCCCTCCCTCTAGGACTGTCATCAGTGAGACATGACTTCTATTCACCAAAGAGGCTTTCAAGAGCCAGTTTACCATCAACACATGGAGAATCATTTTAGCTTAGCCTCCTTAAGCTTCTGATATTCCCCATCTGCAGATTAAACACTCTGAGAACCTTCCTGTTTACTGACCACTTTCAATGAGGGCTCTGTAGAACGGAGAAGCAGGATGACAGAAGGAGTCACAGGAGGTACTTTGGAATTGCTCTTCCTATCAAATGACCTCAAAACTTGTTCTCCCAGTAGTCATGCATTTTTTATGGAAGTGAACAAAGAAATCAAATACTCCTCTCTCACCATTTAAGAGTTAGTATTACTGCAGTATGAAGATACTCATCATCAGAAACCACAGACAATAGGTCAAGGGTTGTCGAGTGAAACCTTAAATGATCATGGCAACAAGTCTTGGCCAGGAGTGGTGGCACATGCCTGTAATCCTAGCACCTTGGGAGGCTGAGGCGGGCAGATCACGAGGTCGAGAGATTGAGACCATCCTAGCCAACATGGTGAAACCCCGTCTCTACTAAAAAAAAAATACCAAAATTAGCTGGGTGTGGTGGCGCATGCCTGTAGTCCCAGCTACTCAGAAGGCAGTGGCAGTATAATTGCTTGAACCCAAGAGGCGGAGGTTGCAGTGAGCTGAGATCACGCCACTGCACTCCACCCTGGTGACAGAGTGAGACTCCATCTCAAACAAAACAAAAACAAACAAAAAGATTAAGTCTTGCTTGCCTTTTATCTGAGGATCATTGGGCCTGCCCTGCATCAGTGGCCCTGTGATTTCAGTCTCTCACATAACTCTAGAAAACTCTTATTACATCTAGGGCCAATGACAGTTTTATACTGCTTGAAAACGTGTTTAGAACTTGCTTGATATTGTGCTTCCAGTATGAGTCAACTATTGGAATAGATACAATAGTGAAAAATATCAATCTGGAACTAGAAAAGGACATGTTTAGTCACAGGTTGCTACAACCTTGAGATATAGATGAGCACCATATGTCTTAAAACTCATAAAATTTAAAAAATTGAATGAAGATAAAGAATATTTTCATGCAAATCTTTTCATAGCCTCGGTTTACAGACTGTCCTTGCAACATTTATCCAACTTAAAATCTTATCCTCATATTTCCCATATTGTAGTTTGGTTGAAACCTCATTTCTGCACAAATTTTGTCCCTATGAAGAGGTAGGCTTCAAATACAAAGAGGATTCATTACCAGAAAAGGGAATGAACCAGCTGGGTAAGAAGGGCAGACACTGTAAGTGCACCTAGAATACTGAGATCCAGTCTTCATTAACAATAAGGACTTCCACTTGATGGGCATCCAAAACACAGACAGGTGGACCTAAACAATGCTGTGGCCCTTATCTAGGACTATGGGGTGACACTGGCTATGATGCCTGGGCAACTGCTGGGCCACTGCCTGTGCCCTATTCTCCAGGCCATTTAGCCCTGGGAGGCTGGCAGTGAGCTGCCCGAGATGGGATGAGGATGTCTCTACCCAGGATCTCTGAGATCTAGGGCATCAGTCCCACCCTATGTCATGCCTATGAAGTTGGAATACTGGAGCATGTGACTGGCCCTCAGGCACTGAGAACAAATAAGAGGTCTTCACACTAAGGCTGGGCACAACTGAATGCAAAGGAGCAGAGCAGGTGGAGTTGACAACTGTCTTCAGATGAGAAGACACTGCCAACAAACGCCTCAACTATTCTCCCATACCCACAGGCTACTGGGAATAGACCTCTCTGCAGGGCAGGTGTGTATAGGGAAGGGGTTGCCTCAAGTCCTGCCGTTCCCCAACAATAGACAAAGATTTGGAACCAGAGACCAGCTGCTTGTCCGAACTGATACTGGTTCTGGTTTCATGATCAATGACCTTGAGGCACATTCTTTTAATTTCCCCAAAATCTAGTTTCTCCAGTTTCATAAAGTGATGTTAACTTTGCAAATTCAAAGGAAATCTTGATGTCTGCAAGTCCCTGGTCTTGGGCTTTTCAAAGACCCATTGTTCTTCCTTCAGCCATTTAAGGTTACTTTCTACAACTAGATGCTACATTTTCCCCCAGATAGACATTTCAATGACAGTCTCACCAAGATGCAAAAATAGGCTCAATTTTATGTTTCCTTTAGGTCTGCTGACTCATTTATTTAAGTCAATGGCAAGTCCTAACTTGTTCCATTGTGAAGTGCTTGGACAGAAATTACTGCTATTATAACAGTGATGTTTCTACACTTTCCAGTGATGCCCCTTCCTTGCAACCAATCCCCTTGCTAGGTGATTCATTTCTATCCTTCTCCAATTCCTCTTGGGGGCACACTTGAATCTAGTCATTTATTCATTCAAAATCTATTGAGAACCTATTACGAACCAGGGCTTTGGGAATTTTTGTCTTCTTCTGACAATTTTTAGGTGGGCTGGAAATATTCCAGGCCCACTTGTAGCTTTCTTCCATTCTCATTTAATATATAGCACATAACTAGGGTGACCATATGTCCTAGTTTGCCTGGAACAGTCCTAGTTTGTGCCTGCTATGCAAGCATAGATCTCAATAGTGCCTACTTGGGTCATAGACCACTCTGGGTTGCCGCTGCCACTGCTGCCATAGTGCCAGCCCCCTGGGTCTCTGCAAGGCCAGGTGATGCTCCAGAATGGGAGATAAGCTGATTTGGGAGCAGACTGAATCCAGCTTCATTCAACATTACTACCAGTTACTTGATAAAGATAGAACCCAAGTAGGTACAATTTACATTGATGCATCATGCCTTATGTGGGAAGGACAGCAATTCCAGGGGAAAACTGCCATTGTGGAGAAGTTGTCTAGCCTTCTGTTCCAGAAACTCCAGTACAGCATCACAGGAACAGGACCATTAGCCCACATCAGATAACTGCATCATCAGCCTGGTTGTGGGTGAGCTTAAGGTAGATGAAGACCCCATCACCGGGTTCCACCAGATGTCACTCATGTTCCTATTAAAGAATATCAGTGAAGCTTGGGTTTGCACCAATGACATGTTCAGGCTTGCCCTGCTCAACTTTGGCTGACCTCCTGTCACCCAGGCACTCACACTGTTTCCTCCTCACTCCTCTTCCCAATACTATTCTCACTCCTCCACATGCTCCAAATATCATACACAAATGAGCAGGGCCACAATGGGAGTGCGCACAGTGTGCTGCTGCCACCAAGGTGTTGTGCATGATGTTTGGATGCTAGACTAGTTGCACCTGATGAGAGAAATTTGTATTGTACCAGTGCATTCCTCAGTAATACACGTGCATGCAAGTAATATCAAAGGTTGTCTTTTAAAAGAATCTACTGACGAGTTGCTCTAGTAACCCAAAGAAGTGAAGGAGAAAGCAGCTGCCTCACTGCCCAGACATTGATTTCTCCAGAAGTTTCAATGCTTAAAGATACAGTAAAGCCACACACACACACACACACACACACACACACACACACACATATAGTGCCCACTTTTACTCAGACTATCTCAGTTTGAATTATAAATGACTTGGTCACCCTAAAGATAACTAGATCTATCTGCAGTTCTCATAGACTTTATGCAGGGTGTGTTTATGGGTGGGGCGGGGGGGATGTGGGAGTGGAAGGAGTCCCATTTACAGAGACCACATGAAACCTTAGTTATGTGCTAGGCTGAGACAGGCTACAAGAGGAAACCATGAAGCTTGCTGCCATCTTTTAAGAATCATGTTTGGAATCAGTTCTTTTCAGAGGGAGCTAACAGAGAGGTTGACAGCATAGACTCCATAGCCAGACCTGTTGGCTCTACCATTTCCTAGCTGTGGGCAAGTCATCTAACCTCTCTGTGCCTTGGTTTCCTCATATGTAAAATGAAGATAATCATAGTACCTGCTTCATGTGGTTGTTGTAAAGATAACATGAGTCAATGTACCTGGCACATCAAAACTGCTATGACATGTTTTCTGCCACAAATGATTGCCCTGAATTCAGATCCAAGTCCAAGACAACTACACAGTGGCTGGATACAAGGGAGGTCAACTTTCAAGGGAATTTTGGTGCGAAAGACTCTGGTTCAGACATTGGCAAAATTACCCCAATTGGATCCTTTTAGGAAGTAAATGTGTGATAAACAAGGCAGGTCACTGAAGTTGTATCTCAAGTTTGGCAAAGTCACAGAATCCTTAGGACCCAGGGTAGCTGAGTGCCCAGAAGAAACAATCATCCATTCCACACTCCTGTGGATGCTTCTTATCATCTCTCGTCATCCAACTTCATCTGTTGGTAGCTCTCCTTTGCCACCTTAAATAAATACAGGAAGGACGGGCCAAGCTTCATTCACAGAGGAAGAGGTGCATGAAAAATCTGGAACCTCAGAACCTTGACATCAACAGGAACCTTCCTCTTCTGAACCCTTAAATTGTAACATCCTTCTCTTCAATCACAGCGTCAGATCAATCCAGCTCCCTGAAGCTCATAAATACCTTGGGCTCCTTGAAGCCTCCGTTGTTTCACAAATTATTTTTTCTCCATCTTCATTTTCTTTCCTCCACAGCCTGGATCACGTGCCCTATCATTGTAATGCTCTTTCAGCAACACTTTACTTTCACCTCCCAGTGTTTGTCCACCCAAGGCATGAAAGCTTCCAATCCTGGATTGATCCCACTTGGCACAAGAAAACCCCAAAGAAACTGCAGAATATTTTAGGTTTACGCTGCTACTCAGTTATAGTTTACAACTTCAGTGGGCTCTCAGTGGTGTGCTTTCCTTTCTGTGGTCTAACTCACTAGCCTTCCACCTTCATTCCTGTCCTCCACAACTTTACCAACCTCTCCCCATCCCCTACTGCTTTCCACCAGGCATGTAAACACTGTTTCAGAGACACTGACCACCAGGATAGAGTCCAATCTCCTTAACTGCTGTTCATCTGCCTCCCCTGAGATCTTGTCCATTACCTTGAACTGATAGTTTGCTATCACTCAATGACAATTTGCATGCCCATTTTGCATAAGTGTTTTCACTTCTCTCCAGTCCACCAAATAAATATTTCTGAACTTTTCAAACACAACCCCCTTCACTCCCTCATCCCAGCTGCCACAATATTTAGTCATTTGTTACAGTCATATGACTTGACACCTCCTGTCATCGGTCTGATATACAGACTGATAGCAGGTAATCACAGATACATTGTGCAACACCTCCTGTTGTTACACATGTATCTGTGGTTGCCTAACATGGGTCTGTATATCTGTATTTGCCACAAGACATCGAGCTCCGTAAAGTCAAGGGCCTGGTCTTGCTCATCTTTCTCTGCTCAGGCAACTGGGAAGTCTCCAGGAGACACTCAAAAACCATTGACTGACTGATGGAAACCTCACTCTCTGACTGGCAAGGCTAGGTTTTCACATCTGTACCCAGCTATGTTAAATCAAGATCCCCACTGATGAATGCAGTGCTAGCATCTGAAATCGTTGGTCAAACTGCAAATATAACAGAAGGCAGTGCTCAGAGACTTCCCAGCAGCACTCACTGCTGTGAAGCTCAGAAGTCTTGGGATATGCACAAGAACTTCACCCTATCTCTAATTGGGCTAATTCTCCCAAACAAATGATGAGACAACGCAGTCTTTGTTTTGTGAATCTGATCAGGAAATGCAAGCCAGACATTAAAGACTGAGTTCGGGTTTAAGGGGCTGCGAGCAGAGAAGAAAACAATCAAGGAAAACAAGAAAGCATTAAATTTACACTCGAGGTCATCAGGGCTTCAGCTAAAAAGGCAGATAAATAGCAGGCAGCTGGGAAATGTGGAAAAGCTCTGGCAACAGAAAACCCCAATTCAAGGAATCTGGACTCCTCTAACTCCAGATTCCAAAACAGAGGACTTCTCTGCAAGTTCATGAAGTTCCAGTAAAACTTTGTTTGGAATTTTACTTGTTTTATGTTCTCCTTGATTAAGAGGTTAGGACTTTTAAAAACTCTTTTCAGATGATTTCTGTTGGACTCTTTACTGACCTACTTCTGAGTGTATGTGTGAGAGATGCTAAACAGCCTAACTCCTGTGTCTACAAGCTTGAGATGAGATCCCCATCATCTCCTCTACAAGCTTTCAGCCCTCTAACAGACTCCCCCACTCCCAAAAATCCTTGATTAGCCCCTAAACTAATGTTTCTAAAACTTTTCTGTGCATGCCAACTGGGGATCTTGTTAAAAATACAGAGTCTGCCTCGGTACATCCAGGGTGTGGTCTGCAAGCCAGCATTTCTAACAGGCCCCCAGCCAAAGCCATTGCCTCGGGTCAGAGGACCACTCCTGGAGGAGCAAAGTTCTACCCCTCCACTGGTGGACCCAAAAGACATCACCCAAGGGACAAACACGGTGCTCCATTGATGTGCAGGAATAAAGTA
Source organism: Papio anubis (assembly GCF_008728515.1). Lineage (NCBI taxonomy): Eukaryota > Metazoa > Chordata > Mammalia > Primates > Cercopithecidae > Papio > Papio anubis. Next base: position 19,855,410 of record NC_044988.1, on the reverse strand, counting down.
TTTGAATTTCATGTTACATTTATCTAAAAACATAAAATCTCAACAAACACAGCTAACTAACCTCACTTGGTCCAATGTCAGATTGTGTGAAAAGGAATACTGAGACAAGGGCAAAAATAGAATTCTGCAACTCAGAGCAGTAGACAGCAGTGGACTCACTTGTTCATTCCCATTCAGCTTTCTGCTTAAACAGTGCCAAGAAACTGGAAAAGGTAACATTAAGAATCTATCTCCACCAATCAAAGGTGGTCTAACAGTTCAAAATAATAAAGATTATTTGGAATATGGGCTTATAGTGTTTAATGATGACCTTGGTAGTATATTGCATCTGAAAATAGTATATGCTTATGATTTTAAAGTAATAATCCCTAATTTGAAGAGTACATATGCAAACATTATTTGACTGATGGGGTGTGCAATCCAAGTTTGGAGACTACTGTTCTAAACTACCAGCTTGCCTTTCCTTGCACCAGAGAATAAAATCCCTAGCCTCCACTCTCCCAACCCACCCTGTCTCCAGTCCTGTGACCTACCCTCCCAACCTCCACCACCCCAACCAATATTTCAGCTGAAACAGTAGCAGGAAGAGCCAGCAAGCCCAAACTCAGATGACTGTAAGGGGCAGGGAGGTGTTACAAGAAAGTGGTCCAGATCCAGACCCCAAGAAAGGGTTCTTGGATCTCATGCAAGAAAGACTTCAGGGTGAGTCCATAGAGTAAAGCGAAAGCAAGTTTATTAAGAAAGTAAAGGAACGAAAGAATGGCTACTCCATAGACAGAGCAGCCTCGAGGGCTGCTGGTTGCCCATTTTTATGGTTATTTCTTGATTATATACTAAATAAGGGGTGAATTATCCATGCCTCCCCTTTTCAGACCATACAGGGTAACTTCCTGATGTTGCCATGGCATTTGTAAACTGTCATGGAGCTGCTGGGAGTGTAGCCATGAGAAGGATCACAGGTCACTCATGGCTGTCTTGATTTTGGTGGGATTTAGCCGGCTTCTTTACTGCAACTTGTTTTATCAGCAAGGTCTTTATGACCTGTATCTTGTGCCAACCTCCTATGTCATCCTATGACTTAGAATGCCAAACCATCTGGGAATGCAGCCCAGTAGGTTTCAGCCTCATTTCACCCAGCTCCTATTCAAGATGGAGTCGTTCTGGTTCACACGTCTCTGACAGAGGGATCACAGAATCTTAAAGAGGGAAGAGTGCTTACGAGACCAGAATATGCCACCCCAAAATATGACCGTAGGAGACCAGAATATTCCATCCCAAAATATGCCTTTTAGGCATAAGAATTATTTTAAGCTGATTATTTTGAGAAACTACAGACACAGAAGTTCCGAACATAGAGTCGAAGTTTCCTTTTGTAAGGGAAATTTGTATCTACAAAAAAAATATCCGTTCCTAAGGGTGTCTCCCTCTCTGTACCAGGAAGAGAAGGATGACTCACTATAGTCTCTTATCAATGAAGAAGGCACAACTTAAAGCTGCATAACAAACCTTACCCTTCTTTACCTTGCTTTTCCTGGGTAGCTCCCCATAACTGGACTTCCCCCAACACCCTTGTAACCATTTCTCTGACCATAACTCCAATGGCATGATTCCAGCCTCCTGGCCTCTCATCTCTGAATGTGACCTGCTTTGCCTATATGCCTCTGAAGGTATGGAGCACAAAATGGAATTCCTCACCTAAAGTGTGGTATGACCAGCACAGAACAGCACAGGATTATCACCTCCCTTTTCTCAGACAGTTTACCTCTACTAATATAGCCTGTGATGTCTATCCAATACATCCCCTGAATGTTTTTATTGGTGCTTGTCCTCTGCTACATCATCCTCATTTATAATTCCAGATTTCCCTGTTGGGCTGTGGGAGGTTTTTAAACCTTTATGTCGTTAGATTTCATTTATTATTCTTTAGTATTACCTTCTTATGCCTGTAGTGTATTCTTGTTTTTGCCTTCCCAAAATGTTTTCCCTTCTGTCTGTAACAGTATCTCTATTTATTTTCCAGGCAGTCTTAGTGGTGCTAACAATCAAGTGGCTTGCCTTGTTCCGACCTGAGTGTTCTGAGTGTTCACCAAACACTCCCCAGGCTACAACAGCTGCGCTCCCCTCTGAAATCAGGACACAAGAATTGAAAGCAACTGGAACAGATACATCACTTACTCCTGGTATCCAGAACCCCAGAGCATCTTTCCCACAAATTGGTTGTTCAACTTTTCTTTCAATTCCAGGAGCTCCCCAGTATCAGTTTCCCATTGTTGCTATAACAAATTACCACAAACTCAGTGGCTTAAAAGAACACCAATTAGGAGTCTAGCATCCAAAATATATAAAGAGCTTTTTTTTTTCATATATATCCATAACATATAAAGATCTCTCACAACAACAAAAAGATAACCAGCCCAATTTTTTTAAAATGGTCAAAAAATGGAGATTTCCTCAAAAAAGATATATATATAGAGTCAACAAGCACATGAAAACATGCTTGACATCATTAGTCATCAGAGAAATGCAAATACAATTCAGAGTGAGGTGCAACGTCACTCCCACTAATGAAGTGGCATTGTTGTCTGGGGTAAATACCTGAGGTTCATTGTCCCACACCAAGGGAATCAAGGACACAGACACACAAAAAGTGAGTTTAAGAGCAGAGGCTTAATAGGCAAAAGAAAGAGAACCGCTCTCTCTCCTGCAGAGAGAGAGGGGCGCCCGAGTGGGCCTTCTAGTCGGTGGCAAAGTGCACCGGGTTTTATAGATGAGCTTGAGGAGGCAATGTCTGATTTACATAAAATTAGTTGGACCAGGTGTGTCATTTACATAGTGCATGAAGAAGCTGGCCACCCCACCCTAACCTTTTATTATGCAGATGGGTTCTCTACCTGGCCAGCACCATGTTGCCTGTTCCTTTACTGTACCCGTAGTTGACAGGAAAAGGAAGATGGAGCCTCCATGTTGAACATGCCTGGTCCCCAGGTAGCACTTTCCTATTGGCACAGCTGCACACATTCACCCGTGCAAGCTTCCAACTGGCTTATCCATGTCTGCAGCTCGATTTTACAGGCTGTTTTGTTTTGTTTTTAGAAAAGAAATGATTTGGCGACTGCTTTTTATTAAAAGGAAAACCTTACTAAGGACTCTCTTACCCTCACTCTCTGCCTAAATAATTTCTTTCTAGCTCCTGTATCATTTGGATAGCTATACTTAAAGAAAAAGAAAAGAAGTGTTGATGAGGACATGGAGAATTGGAAACCTTACACATTCCAGTTATTTGGTGGGAATGTAAAATGGTCAGCTGTTATGGAAAATAGTTTGGCAGTTTCTCAAAAAGTCAAACAGAATTACCACATGACCCAGCAATTCTACTTCTAAGCATCTATACCCCCAATACTGAAAGCAGGTACTCAAATTAGTATCTATACACACAGGTTCATAGCAGCACTATTCACAATAGCCAAAATGTAGAAACAGCCCAAATATCAATTGATGAATAGCTAAAGTTATTGTGGTATTTATATACAATGGAATATTATTCAGCCATAAAAGGAATGAGGTACTGACACATGCTACAACATGGGTGAACTTTCAAATATTTGCTAAGCAAAAGAAGCCAGACGCAAAATGTCACATATTATAAGATTCGATTTCTATGAAATATCCGTAGTGACAGAACACAGATTGGTGGTTACCCTGGGCGAGGTGGGACAGACAGATGGGCAGCGACTGCCTAATATGTATGGAGTTTCTTTCTGGGCTGATGAAAATGTTTTGGACCTAGATAGAGTGTTTGCATAATACTGTGAATGTACTAAATGCTGCTGAATTGTTTGCTTTAAAATGGTTGCTTTAGTGAATTTCACTGCAATTGAAACACACGCACATGAACATACATATACACACACACACACGAATTTATTCTCTCATAGTTGTGGATTTCAAAAGTCCTAAAACCTAGGGGTTGGAGGGCTCTATTCCTTCTGGAGGTTCTGGGGGAGGCTTCATTCCGTGCCTTTTTCCGGCTTCTAGAGGCCATCTGCCTTCCTTGGCTTTGGCCCCTTCCTCCATCTTCAAAGCCTGCAGTAACTTCAAATTCCTGTCTCAGCGATGTCTGCTTCAGTCATCACATCGTCTTCGCTGGCTCTGGCCCTCCTACATTCCTTTTATAAGGACCCTTGTATTACGTTGGTTCTACCTGAATAGTCAAAACACTCCAGATTTCAAGATCCTAATCCCATCTGCAAAGTCCCTTTTGCCATGTCAGGTAACATAGTCACAGTTTTCAGCGATTTGGAGGTGGACATATCTGAGGGGCTATCACTCCATCCGCCACACCCTGACATCCCTTCAATGAACTCCTTTTCTTCCTTCAGTTAGCCGGTGTCTGTTGCTTGCAACCACAGAACATTAATTGATAAAATACTTCCTGTTTTTCAGCACTGTGTTTTCAATGAATGAATGAATGTGAAAGTAACAAGCAGGACTTGGTGATTTCTTGATCCTAATAGAGAATGACTAAGGAGATCTGCAGGAATTTCACATTTAGCACAATGCCTTCCCCAGGAGCAAGGAAGCCTGGAGAGCAGATGCTTAGGAAGCGTCTAACAGCTGAATGAATCATAGGGTGAGAAGAGAAGGAAAGTTTAAAGCCTTTAATCAGAGGATATAGAAGCAGGGATAAGACTGAACAGAGAGGAGCAAGGAAGCAGGAAAATGTATTTCATATAAAAATCTAAGTTAGAAGGCAGGTTAGCACACATAGCATAAAAGTTGCTAATCATCCTTCTTTGTCAGGTGACACCCTCCCACTGTCAAGCCTGAATCTGAGTCAGAGGTCACCTCAGCCCCAGGAAGTCCTTCTGATGCTCCCAGACAGAATTAACAGCTTTCTCTGTTCCACAGATACATACCGGGTGCTTACTGTGTTGCTCTGAACAAATGCAGTCGCAGAAAATTCTTCAAAAGAAGGATTTGCCACTGTCTAAAAGTGCCTGGGACACATTGGGGGTTCACATGTTAACCACATCTTTAAAAGCCACGGGCCAGCACAGCTAAAAAGAACTGTTTGTTTGCTTTAGATATTAGCATTCAAAGCCATCTTTATTTTATTCCATTTCATACAGCCCCTTCACTATATTTTTAAAAATCAAACTTGGAATCACAGCACTTTTGTATGCCCCAGGAATCTATTTTAGCTCAGTAACTTTTAGGACCAGTTTACCAAAACCTGGCATTGGTTTTCACAGGTGCATTTCTTACAAGCCAAACAGGCCTGACAGGCAAATAAATGCTCACTTGCAGGGTCATTCCAGCTCTCTGATGGGCCAGGCCACTTCATTTCCCAGAGCCTCTTAAGGAGGAAGCTATTTGACTTTCTGCCTCAAACAAATTGTGAGTATTAGCAATTCATTTGACTTTGACCGAGAAATTTTATTCATGCAAAATGGAGTGAGCTTTTTTTTTTTTAAAAAATATATATTTTAGGAAGTCAGGGTTCCTGGAAGAGTGGAGAACACTCTTTGTTTAATGTGTCACCTTAGAGTTCAGACATCACTTATATTTCATCCTCAAAAGCCATCGCATGAATCAGCCCTGTCTTTACAGCGACTGTGTTTGTTGAAAGGGGAGAGGGTTGTTTGCTCATCCAGGGTGGAGAAACCTCTGAGACTTGTTGGATATTGCCTTTTTCCTCCACCCTCGGGGTATGGCCTACAGTCAGTACACAGTGGGTGAACCGCAGGTTGCCTAAAGCAACCATGATAGCCAGAGTTGCCTGCAAAAGCACATTGTCGTTTGGACAAAAGCACATTGTCGTTTGGATGGCGAGGCTGGATTTTAATTATGACCATCCAGAGTCACTGCCTTCGGAACCAAGACCTTGACTTCCTAAAACAATGCACTACAAACTATGTCTTTTATAACAAGGGAAACATCAAATATGAGTAAAATCAATGCCTCTTCTCCCCTAAAAGGATAAGGAAACCAGTACAAAGTCAGGTTTGTTGTGTTGTGTTTTGTTTTGAGATACAGTCTTGCTCTGTTGCCAAGACTGGAGTGCAATGGCGCAATATCGGCTCACTGCAACCTCGGCCTCCCAGGTTCAAGCTATTCTCCTGCCTCAGCCTCCCGAGTAGCTGGAACTACAGGTGCCTGCCACCATGTCCAGCTAATTTTTGTATTTTTAGTGGAGATGGAGTTTCACTACGTTGGCCAGGCTGGTCTCGAAGTCCTGACTTCAGGTGATCCACGCCCACCTCGGCCTCCCAAAGTGCTGGGATTACAGGCATGAGCCACCGCGCCCGGCCCCAAGTCAGTTTTAAGATCAGCAAAACTCCCCATCATTTTCCTAACCTTTGTGATCAAGTCCTAAGAAATTTCTTCCTATAAAATAAAGTTTCTAGACTAGGGCTTTGCACTGAAGGGAACTGATGTGTTCACATTCTTGAGGGAACGCCGGCAAGATTCACAACAAAACCAGCACAACCAACCTACAGACATACGTGCTGAGCAGAATTTCACATTTCCTATGTGCCACAGAATTCTTCTTCCTCTTTGCTTATCTGCTGGGAAAATGGCATGGCATGGCTACCAGGCATCCCACATATTCCAGGACAGCCCTGATTTCTTGTATTCCTTCCTGTTGTCCCCCACATCTGCTCACTCTTGTCCAAGCCGTGTGAACCAGTGTCTGCTTCAGAATGAGGGGCAGATGTGGTGTAGCATGGGGCAAAAGAAGTAACCTTTTGAAGACCTGTTCACTCATGGGACAGACAAAGGTAATACTTAGGTCACACATTAAAAAAAAAAAGATTATGACAAAGTTATTAGGAAGATAATATTACTAATCAATATAAGCGTCCCACATATGAGCAAATTTTCAGAGAATTAAGAAATTCTAGAATTGAAGTGGATCTTAAACTTTATCTTATTCACTTTTCCAATTAGAAAACCACAGGCCGAGCATCCAAATAGGTAAGGATGACATGTCGCACTCATTAGACGAATTATTTTAAAATGCTATTACCACAGGCCAGAGCATAAATAACACACCAGACCTCTTTTTGTGGGGCAAAAGATTCCACATTCTTCTCTAGGAGTAAAGAACCATGGGTCACAACCTTGAAAGACTCGGTAAACTTAGTCATCTCATTTTTAGTGATAGATGGTGAATGGCCATGTTAATTTCCTCTTGCCCTCCAGGAAGGCAGACATTGCACTGAAATACTGCATTTTCAAGACAATCACCCACTGTTTCCAAGTAGAATCATCCTGATCATACCTTTCCTACAGCAGGCGTTTTCCCTACTGCACTGGCCTCCCAAAGCGCCAGGATTACAGGCATGAGCCACCACACCCAGCCTACATCAAACTTCTTAATATCAACCTGTCTTGGTTGAGTTGAAGGCTCCATTCTTGCCAACAGATCTTAGAGTATCTGGTGTGAAGTTACAGGAAGATAGAGTACTAGGATTTTTTAAAAAGAATAGATTTATCTCTCGTTCTCTCTCCCTCTTTTAAATCTGGGTACACCAGAGGGGCCAACTATCCAGGCCTTAGAATCAAATGTCCCTGGACTCAAATTCTGGTCCCTCCCTCTCTAGCTGTATGATCTTAGGGGACTCCCATTAGCCTCAATTTCCTCAGGTGTCGAATGAAGATAATTAACAACACCTACCTCTACCTTGGTTTATTAGGGTGAGAAGCATACTGCATGGAAAACATTCAGTACAGTAGCATGTCACATGGTAGCATAGTGCCTGACTCTCTTTGATCAAACATGTCTCTTAGAGTAGTCCAGATTATTGTTCTATCTGGTAAATCCACTCCCTGCTCAAAAATCTTTATTAGCTCTCCATTCTAACAGGATAATTTTAAACATCCTGTCTGGCACTCAAGGTCCTCTGACCTGCTTTCTAGATAGATTTCCCATAATACTTCTCATGCACCCAACAGCCTAGCTCTCTGTGAACCACTTGAGTTTTCTTGTTCATGTTCAGCATTTTGCTCCGTCAGCCTGGGGTACCTGAATCCATTCCTAACATCTAACTAAGTAGGAGGTTGTAAATAACTGTAATTGTGTGTTGTGTGTGTGTGTGTGCACACACGCGCGCATGTGTTAACCCTGATGGTATAAGTGAAGGACAGTAAATGACCATGTTAACTTGCTCTAAGCGATAAGGCTTGCTTTTATTAGTTGTCAGAAATTGGGAAATTTCACTGAAAAGTAGATTTCTAGATTCTCATAGTATAAAAGATCTGTGTAAGATCTGGCCACTTTTGGTCTATGCTCCCAGGTAGTAACATTAAATTTGCCTGGGTAGAGACAAGCTTTCTCCAGTTTACCCCAGTCACCACCACTCCCTATAGTACCACACCAGCCTGAATGACACTTGAAGTTATTCCCTGCTTCCTCTCTAAACATTCGAGTTTGTAATCTTCAATCTAAATCTTACAGATTCTCAACCCTTCATAAATTCTTTCTTGATTTTTCTGTGTTAAAAATATTTTTTCTTCCTCTTTTTTAGCTACATATATCACTGGTCTCCTGGTTGTGTGATCCTTTATCTTCTTGCTTCATCGCTCTTCCTGAAGGACAGATCACTTGACACAGAACCTATAACTGGACTGTGCCTAGTTTAGCACCAGATACAAGTAGGCATTTGATTAACGCTTTTAACTGAACAAAAAGCAGGTATCTAATCATGGGAAAGTCACAGCTCACAAAGTACGCAGGGTTTTCTTGCTGGGCTGCGCTGTTTCAATGATCAATTATTCCTAGGAAAAGGCATTAAGGGAGCCGGGGTAGAGGGCAGGGGGAAGGTCTACTTGCGGGGGAGAAGGAGTTGCACTTTTAATAGCCCAGTACTCAATTTCAAATTTTGTCCTCGATTCATTTGCAGGAAAAACAATTATTTGATGCTCTAATAAGAGATGTGTTATAACTCTACACTTGGTTAGCACTTAATTTTGTTCTGTGTGTTGTCAGAGACATTATTCCCTTAGAATCACACAAAAACTATGAGTAGCAAGGCAGTGTTATTACCTCCACTTACAGAAATGAAAGCTCAAGCTGTAGTCTGCATGATCAAATACCCTCCCTAACATTCCTTTTTTTTTTTTTTTTTTGAGATGGCGTCTCACTCTGTTGCCCAGGTTGGAGTGCAATGGTGCGATCTTGGCTCACTGTAACCTCCGCCTCCCGGGTTCAAGTAACTGGGATTACAGGTACGTACTACCATGCCAGGCTAATTTTAAATTTTAGTAGAGATGGGGTTTCACCATGTTGGCCAGGCTGGTCTCGAACTCCTGACTGAGGTGATCCGCCCACCTCAGTCTCCCAAAGGGTTGGAATTACAGGCGTGAGCCACCGTGCCTGGCCTGTTCCTGACTTTTGAAGGCTGAAGGAGATGCAAGGCCTCCTGGAGGCAGGGCAGCCAGCTGCTCTGAGCTAGGAGTCTGATAGCAACCTGTCAATCTGCACCATCCAAGCTCTGATCAGGCCTGTCACAACACATCCTGCAAAGAATCACAATCGCTCTCTTTCCAACACATTCTCCTTTTCAGCTATGCTTTCCAAGGACACACTGACAATGCAGAGAAAGGCTGAAAGAAAAACAAATAGAAGTGAAATGTGCATGTAGTTTTACAAGCTTGCTTGAAAGTGTTCTTTTTACTCTTCCCTCCTAGTGAGCACACGAGAGTCTGATCATGCTGGAGCTGCCTTATATTGTACAATGAATGATTCACCATTTAGAAAGTACTTTGTTGAACTGCTTCCTTTTTGCCTAATGCATCAGAATCTAAGAAGCCAGTTCACAAGCAAGGACTCATCTGCTGGATTCTCTGTAGCATAGGGGAGGTGATGTGGTTGGGCAGGGAGGGGTGAAATTCCATCTTGGCACAGAGTGAATAAATTGAAAACAGTTACAGGGATAAGGAAATAAGTCAGCAGCAACGCATTGGAGCAACAGACTCAAAAAGTCTTGAGTACAGAGCTGGGAGTTCAGAGGCTGGGGCAGGCCCATTCTTTGAATCTAGGCTCTTGTTTTTCCAGATAGTCAGCATTTCTAGTCCAAGATGGAAACCAGGTCTGCCTCTGCCTTCTCTGCCAGGGCAGACACTTCAAAAGCCCACCAGCACTCTCCAGCCACTCTACATCAGCTCCGAGCGTGGAAGGAAAAGCCAAGTTTCCATGAACTATCTACTGCTCTGGTCTCCAGCTGGCCCTAAATAGAACAAGCACCAAAAACAAATCAAAATGCATTTTATACCCAAAGTGTCAAGTATTGACAGGTAGTCCACTGAGTTCTGAAGAACTTGAGCTGAGGTGACACTCGAAGCTATCAAGCTTGTCAGTCGGAAAAATGTCCTTTTTCCTAGTCTCTCTCCATTGTGAAAGGGGCCCCACAGTTTGAAAGTGTGATGGTTTGACTGTTGTCTCTAAAAGGTGAAAGGACTTGAAGGACTTATCAAGCATAATGAGAAGCCGTCTCCTGAGTTTATAACTAGCAACTCTTTCTTAGAGTGGAAGACATTAGACATGGCCATGGCCCTACCAGATTTGCTCAAGTTTCTGGGCAATGATAGTGCTTTCTCCGTGTGCACGGGAGAGCAGCCCACACTGAGTAAGTCCATGCTCACTGCAAATACCTGTTTTTGTTTCAAGCAAGGAGAGACTCATGTGGTTTAAGAACACTGTGGGCCCTTGGGAGCAGGAAATAAGTGAGCAGTATTCTGTGTAAAAGTGTGGGGAATTAAACGAAGCCTTTCCTGTTGCCTCACTCTGCCTGAAATGCCATTTCCCAGCAGTCTCACCTCTCTTCAATGCCCAGCTCATTTCACCTTTTACAAGAAACCATCTCTGACCACTTCCAAACAGTCCCACTTTCCACCCCTTGCTTGGCACTGCTTACAGAATGCTATAGAGGGGAGCTGTTTGCCATGTTTCAAGCTCATCTTAGACTATTTGCTGCTGTTGCCACATCTTTTATATTTGCGTTCTCCACATCACTTGGCACAGTCCAGCAGTACACAGCTGATGCTCGGTGAATATTTGTTAAGTTAATGTTTGGATTTATTCCTTGCCTTAGCTCATCAAGGAATTGAGGAGACTAAGTGGATAAATTATAAATGGGAATGTGCCTGCTCAACACCAAAGAGGCCATCATAGCTTCATGAGCACAGAAGATGATTCTTCATGACAAATGCCTTCAATATTTCTTTCCAGCTCTGTGTGAATATTGAGAACCACCATTTATTGAGGGCTGCTGCGCTGAGTGCAACATACACACACCTCATCCTGTAGAAGAGGAAACCAGTGGTTATTTAACTTCTCTGAACCCTTCGCATACAGTTAGGAAGGGGCACCAGTGGGTTTTGGCCTCAAAGCCCGTTTTTATCCAGCTCATCATACTACTCCCTTCCGAACCGTTGTTCTCGAAGCAAGATGCTGATTGTGTGATTATAAAACATTGCGCTTCTCATTTCCTTTCCCTTCCTGCTGCTCTCAACTAACCCACGCTATCACTTGACAGGCACGTGAATAGGATAAAGTAAATCTGGGCAGCTCCACAGGCAGGAAATGAATTTTACCATAGCAGAATTCAAATTGCAACCATTGTATTCTCTCAAGAGAGAGACAGAAAAGAAGCACTCAAGGCAGTTAGGGATGTTTTCAAAAAACAAGCATCTCTTCATGGACTGGGCTAATTTTTTTAAAAGCAAAAACAAGATATGAGTCCTTTGGAAGACTGCCCAAGCACAGGGCTACCTTTATCTCCCAGGATAAGGAGAATAAAGATGCCACACTGGGGCTCCCTCAGACCTGCAGGGAGGGAGCTGGTATCTCCCCTGCAGGTCTGGAGTTCACAAATGCATTTCTAAGTGCACTGCATATGAAAAACATCTGGCATCACACGTGTTTCAGAACATAAAAATAAAGGCCACTTCATATTTTTCTGCAATATGACGGCCTTCTCTCTGAATGCCAGTTACACCTAAGCTCATCATTTATAGAGGTCAATAAACGAATGTCATTGACTGCATCAAGTAGAAACATAAATACTGAGATTAATAAAAAGATAAAATTTTTTGAGTGATTGAAATTGTCATGTTTATTGAGCTGATTATAACAACTATCAAAGGATGACAGTGTTTTACACTGATTTGCTTCTAGAAAGAAACTTATTGCATATAACATTGTATTGCACAACTGATTTTTGTTGACTGTTTTACCTAGGATTAGAAACAGAGGTCTGACTGAGAAATCATAAAAACTCCCTTTTAACAAAGGTTCTTGCTCTCCCCTACCCCTCCTCTCCTACACCTTCTCCCTCCTGCATCCCATAATGAGTGCCTCTGATGCTGTGGTGTGATATGGCATAGACTATATGCCTGTTGGGGGCACATGTCAGGTGGCAACATGCGGGGAAACGAATAGGAAGAAGAGATTATACTGATCCCAAAATGATCCAGAAAGGAGAAAAAAGTGTGAAAAGAAAATAAATCTTGGGTCCCCAAATCACTAAGCTATAGGGAAAAGTCAAGCTGGGAACTGCTTAGGGCCAAGCTGCCTCCCATTCCATTCAGTCACCCCTCTGCTCACTGAGATAAACGCATATCTGATTGCCTCATTGGAGAGGTTAATCAGAAACTCTAAAGAAAGCAACCATTTGTCTACCTACGACTTGGAAGCCCCCTTCCCGCTTCAAATTGTCCCACCTTTGCTTCGAGTTGTCCCATCTTTCCAGACGGAACCAATGTTCATCTTGCATATTTGATTGATGTCTCATGACTCCCTAGAATGTATAAAACCAAACTGCTCTGAGCACCTTGGGCACATGTCATCAGGACCTCCTGAGGCTGTGTCATGGTACGCATCCTCAACCTTGGCAAAATAAACTTTCTAAATTAACTGAGATCTGGGTTCACAGAAATTTGGGCATTTTACTATCTTATTTCAAGTCTTGAATGTCAAGCCTGGTAGAGTTTGTTGAACAATGTTACAGCTATTGGCAGCACTCCCAGCAAACAACATTCCTCAGGACCCAAATCGACCCATCAGAACTTCTCTGACAAACCATACATCTTGCCCTTTCAGTTCCTTCTAGAGATGTAGCATTTGTACCATGTAAAACCCTTTTGGTCTCATAGCCTGAGAGTCTCTGGAGAAATGATGAACAAATGTAGCAAAAAGGGCTGTAATTAATCAGCCTTGAGTGGACACAGTATAACATTAAAGAGAAAACTGAGTTTTGAAAACAAAACCAGACACCATGCTCAATCATGTTGAGAAACTTGATGAACGCTACTTCTGCCTCAATTCAAATGATTCTTTTTCTGACCCATTTTCTTCAATAAGTTTTTAAAATATTGGTCTTGCCTATGGTTCTATCCTCGGTGCTCGTCTTGGTATTAGGTTGGTGCAAAAGTAATTGTGGTTTTTGCCATACTTTAAAAAAAATGGCAAAACCCACAATTACTTTTGCACTAAATGAATAGAATCTTTTCCAAGAAGACAGAAAAATAAGATATTTGATAAAATTCTCCCATAACATTTCTCCAGTAAAATTTTCTATTAAAAAACTTTTAGGCCGGGCATGGTGGCTTATGCCTATAATCCATCCCACCACTTTGGGAGGCTGAGGTGAGCAGATCATTTGAGGTCAGGAGTTCAAGACCAGCCTGGCCAACATGGTGAAATCCCATCTCCACAAAAAAATACAAAAATTAGCTGGGCGTGGTGGTATGTGCCCGTAATCCCAGCTACTTGGGAGGCTGAGACAGAAGAATCGTTTGAATCTGGGAGGTGGAGGTTGCAGTGAGCAGAGATTATGCCACTGCACTCCAGCCTGGGCAACAGAGTAAGAATCCATCTCAAAAACAACAGAAAAAGCAAAAAACATTTTTCTCAACATATGGAACCTCTTTCCTTTCATCTATACTAAAACCTGGCTGGTATATTCCTTAGTCCATTTAGACTTTTTGTGCTAATTTGGCAATAAGTTATGGGGTTGGACAAAGAACTCTATTACTTTTAGGGACTCTATCACCCAAAAAGTTTGGAGCTCACACAGGTATACTTCTGACTGAGCACTCTGTATTCCCACACCTAGGGAAGAATGGGGTACACTAGACAAATATTTGTCAATTGAATGAACAAAGAGAAATCCAATTTATCATTCCAGGTCCAGCTCCAAATCCACTCCCATGAAGACTTCTCTAATCACTAAAGTCTGCGGTGATCTCTGACCCCTCATGTAGTTTATCACAATATGTATTTCTCTCTCCAGTTATAAATTATCTCCTCAGAACTGGTTTGGGGTACTCCTTTGTATCTCTTACAGCACCTGGTATTCTGCCTCAAAGACAGTGATCTCTGCTCATGAACACATCAGACAAAACATAAGATGCAAATTTCTCTCAAATCCAGAAAAGCAGAGGATTTACTAGCATGTATCTGGAGATTCCCATTGCTCAGGAAATTCAAGTAAAAAGCAGGGAACTAGGGCCAAGCCATTCTTCACAGAGTTCTTAGTAATTCCTGATCTAACCATGACTGGAAGGCAAAATAGCAGCTGGGTTCTGGGAAAAGAGCCAGGAGGGTGCAGTCCTTCCAGCTGTCTACACTCCTATCGCCTGCTTTAATGAGTCATCTTTAGGAGCCCCCTAATTAAGGGAAAAGCACCATGGTAAGTACTAAGTTTGATTGACCAGTTCATTCAATACCATGATCCAGTCATTATTTATTTGTTGAGCACCTATTATGTCAAAATAATAAACCATAAGCTGGAGATATAAACAAGAACACCACTGCCTCTGATCTCAAAGGATTACAGGACATCGGGGGAGACTGACATGTAAATATTTATTAAGCAATGTAAGAAATAGGAAAATATATAAACACTCTACTACAAGCATTCAGAGAGGGAAATAACTTACTTGACAGGGCCAGGAAATTTTTCAGAGTAATTGAAATTAGAGTTAAGTTTTGCAAAATGAATGGGATTTTTTACCAGATGTAAAGCAAGGAAACAGTACCCTAGACAATGAGGATAACATTGGCAACATAATAGCATGGCTGGAACAAGCACTGCTGTTAACATCTTTGTTGTTTGAATTTATTCATCAAGTTATTAGGTCATTCGGTAAAATAAAGACCCAGGAAGAAAAAGCCACAGAACGGAGAATTTTTGAATAGGGGGAAGGAGAATGGCAAGGTACCTCTGCTGGGATTCTGAGCATCCCTGTAAGGGACAATGGGCCGTTCATGCTACACAGAAGGTAGTAAGTGAGGACTGAACCCGGCCCAGTGGATTTATTCTGAGCAGTAACCTTTTTCCAGTTCCCACAAAGGGAGGATGAAAGCTCATTGTGACTTTGTCAGTAAACAATTTGATAGTCATACAGAAAACAGGGTCGAGTAGAGACAAATGCCACTTTTGTAATTTAGGATAAGCACGTGCCAGCCCCAGGGAGCCTGCAGCATCTGCTTCCAGGAATGGCTTGGTCAAGTACAGATGCATTGGGACGGTGTGCTGGGCAGTGCACTGACGTGCCATCAGGCCTTCTTCAATCTATGGCATTTCTCCTAGTGAGACGTCCCTTCTGTTCTCTATCATACCAAGTTACACTGAGGTTTAAGATTATAGGTGTCCCTCTCCCAGGACAAGGTGGCTAGTGACAGGAATAATGACAATTAAATTCTAAAATCTAGCAAAACAAAAAATTGTAACTATAGAGTATGCAGTGACATCATAAAGTATCTCAATTTTAAAAGCAAGGTAACAATATTTCCTTTTTCGATTAGAAGTCAGCTATCTGCATGTATAATTAACTTGATTTAGCCATTCCACAATGCATACATACTTTATAACATCATGTTGTACACCATATGTGTGATTTTTGTCAACTAAAATAAATAATAATAACAAAAGTCAGCTATAAACAGTCATGAATGTCCTTGTTTGGGGGCCTTTTCACAACTCTCTGGTTAAAAATATTTTGGAGGTCCAGATTTGATTCTGATATGTGAACTCTGTATCTACCTAGCGCAATTAAAGGAGAGAGGAAAGCCGAAGTACACCCCCCTTTTCTTCTGTGCAATTCGCACCAGTAATTTTTTTTCCCAAATCAGCTATTTTTAAAGACAGCCACGTCCCTATTTTGACAATAGAGCTCAAGCATTCTTACCAAGAAAGAGTTTTCATCAGTAAAGACATTTTTTTAAACCATTTTTTCTTGTGAAACTGTGAGAGCAACTGATTTCTCCTTTAACTGCTACCTGGAGTACACAGGTATGAATGAATATTCTCCTTGGCACAGGCGGAAAACTTGTAGTCTCCAATCTTTCCTGCACAGACCCAAAAGATACAAATTCTCTAATGCGTGTCACATGGCACCCCAGGGTTGGTAAAACCACACTTGGTCAGTTTCCTTTAAGAAACTAATGGTAGTCCAGAGAGCAAATGAGGAATGAGAGTGTGAAAAAACGATTAGGGCCGGGTGCAGTGGCTCATGCCTGTAATCCCAGCACTTTGGGAGGCTGAGGTGGGTGGATCACCTGAGGTCAGGAGTTCGAGACCAGCCTGGCCAACATGGCGAAACACCATCTCTACTAAAAATACAAAAATTAGCAGGACGTGGTGGCGTGTGCTTGCAATCCCAGCTACTGGGGAGGCTGAGGCAGGAGAATCGCTTGAACCCGGGAGGCAGAGGTTGCAGTGAGCCAAGATCGCGCCATTGCACTCCAGCCCGGGCAACAAGAGCGAAACTTTGTCTCAAAAACAAAAGAAAACAAAAAACAGATTAGGAGTGAAGAAACTGATAGACATAGGACGCAGATAATTAAAGGGTCGTCGTCAGAGAATCTCCGACGCTCCTGCGCACTGGGAAAAAGGGGGTGGAGCTACGGTAAGTTCGTGCCTTGGGCAGGGGGAGGAGCCTGGGCTCTTCAGCTTCTGTGTGGTGGCCTGGTATTCAATCTGTGAGGTGGGAACCCGTCGGCAGGAACCCCTCCTGCTTTGCTGAGAGGATTTTTGTGTTTTTTTTCTTTTTTCCTTTTGCCCTATAAATTCCATTCCCCTCACCCTTCAATGTGTCTGCGTGCCTAACTTTTCCTGGTCGTGACACAAAAACCCAGATTTAGCTGAACTAAGGAGCAAAAAGATCTAGTGTTCTTTGGCCAGTAAAGAGAAGTGAAAGAAATCATCTTTTACTCAAAATTAAGCAGACACTAACATCAGCGTTCACAGACAAAAGCCTCATTTACACTAATAGAACACATGTTATTTGTTTTTTGTTTGTTGTTTTTGAGACAGAGTCTCGTTCTGTCGCCCAGGCCGGAATGCAGTGGCGCAATCTCGGCTCACTACAAGCTCTGCCTCCGGGGTTCACGCCACTCTCCTGCCTCAGCCTCCCAAGTAGCTGGGACTACAGGTGCCCGCCACAACATCCGGCTAATTTTTTGTATTTTTAGTAGAGACGGGGTTTCACCGTGTTGGCCAGGATCGTCTGGATCTCCTGACCTTGTGATCTGCCCCCCTCAGCCTCCCAAAGTGCTGGGATTACAGGCGTGAGAGCCTCCACGCCTGGCTGAATACACGTTCTTTGAATAAAGCTCTCTGACCTTATATGTTTTAGGAATGAAGAGTTCCAGTATTTTCATATTGGGAAAACAATGCATATTTGTGTAACAATAGAAATTCTATTCTTTCTACTCTACATAGAAAGGGACATCATTTGCAGAAGTAGGTAGCTCTCCTGAAAGAGGAAATGTAATGAAAATCAAGTGAGTTTAGGAAGAGCAGTAAAATAATTTCCTAATTAGTCATTAAACCCTAGTAGCTCACCAAAGTGGCCTATTGAAGAAAGAATACATAAGCCACCTTGTTGTCTGGGACAACATAGGTCCTGGGCAGTCCCATCTGATGGAAGCCCGCTGGTGCCTGGCTCCTAGTTGGAAAGGTTTCCTTCATTGGATGATACTGTTTGTCTCTTAAGCCCTCCACTCTTGGTAACAATGTTTTACTTCAATGCTCTCCAGGGCCACCAATGGGTCTGCTTTTTCCCAGTGACTCATCTATCAGGGGATGCAAACTGATAGCCAATTAAACCTAATCTCCAGACAGATTGTGCTCAGTCCTGCCTGTTTTAGAATTATTTGATTCTGAGCATTTTTCAACAGACCACGTGCTCTCTGGCTTGCCTTAGTCACCACTGGTCCTCATTGTCCTCACACATATGTCTTCCCTGCCTGGTCCTGTTTATATTTGAAACTGGCCTCTTGCACCAAGAATGATATTGCCAGAATGAATAAATGAGTACTGTGTTTGATTGCTGACTGCCGTAAAGCTGGAATTATGCTCATAGCCTTTATATTTCACTGAGGTTCAAGTTTCCATCTTTTAAAAAGATATTGGAATCACTATCCATGAATTCAGAGGTGAATTATCTGAAACTCCTCCACACTATAGAGTAAATTCTTTTCCCAAGATGAACAAAACAAATAGTAATAACTCATTCACCATTTTCTGACTCCATAGCAAATGCAACTACCAATGGGTTTCAATGAATGGTGTAAAAGAGAATCCTACAATTATTTAACCAATCAATTCTGTGCCTTATATAGATGTTATTCTGTCCACTAGAATATTACCTGCTAGCCCTCCTGACTCGCCCCTAGGAAAGACCTGGTTTGTAACATCAGATCTCTGGGTCATTCTCTCCAGCCTGTAGCATTCTCCTCTCTCCTCCTCTCCAGCATAGGCCATGGCTTTTCCACACTTCACTTACAAGGTAACCTTGTTCCTCATGGGATTCGCCTTCCCTTTGTTCTCCTTTATTACCTTTGTATTTATTTATTTATTTATTTATTTATTTTCTTCACACTCAAAGTACAACCACAACTTTCCCAACTTAAGAAACTTTATCAGGGCCAGCCTCATGGGCATGTGATCTGTGCAACTGCACAGAACTTCATGCTTTGAAGGGCCCTGTGCTTTGTTTAACGCTCTGCTGTTACTATTTTGAAATTCTCCATAACTTTTGCCCAAGGACCCTACATTTTCATTTTGCACTGACCCCACAACGTATGTAGCCTGTGCTGTACACATTTAATCTGCCACCCAACTCATAAATGTCCTAGATTACATTTCCTTGGTGCCAACTCTTTACTGCCTTCTTTAAAGTAGGGCAAACATCTGGTTGTAGCAGGCTTCCAACAAATCAGTGGCTCCCAAAGTTTGGCCCACAAAGCTCTTCACACAGTTGGCTGGCTCATAATGATGACTGTTGCATATTCTTCTTTCATGAACAATTATGTTTATATTAAAACCAGAGATCATCTCCTACTGTTCCAAAACCAATGCCCTTTCTCTTAGCCATTGTGATAGCTTTTGTGTGTGAAATGTTTGGTCTGATGGCTGTAAATGCCTAAGAGCCACTGATGCAAACCCCCCAACCACACCTACTTGTTTTATCTGGCATCAAGGGTCAGGAGGAGCTCAAGTTCTAGGTTAAACTGAGAAGAGGAACTCAAGGGCAGCCAGCAGTGTGTCAGGGGAGTCAAAACCTCTGAGAGGCTGGGCGTGGTGACTCACGCCTGTAATCCCAGCACTTTGGGAGGCCGAGTCGGGCCGATGACAAGGTCAGGAGATTGAGACTATCCTGGCTATGCTGAAACCCCGTCTCTACTAAAAATACAAAAAATAATTAGCCAGGCATGGTGGCAAGTGCCTATAGTCCCAGCTACTAAGGAGGCTGAGGTGGGAGAATGGCGTGAACCCAGAAGGTGGAGCTTGCAGTGAGCCAGGATTGCACCACTGCACTACAGCCTGAGAGACAGAGGGAGACTCCATTTCAAAAAAAAAAAAAAAAAACCATCTCTGAGAAAAATCTAGAGTCACTATCACTCATTACAATTAATCTGGAACATTTCTTTTAGTACGGTAATAAATATTTTAGAGCATAATGTAAAATTCCCACAAATTTTTGTAAATATAAGACTTCAAAATACAAAAAATTTGCCAGGCATGGTGGCGGGTGCCTGTAGTCCCAGCTACTCAGGAGGCTGAGGCAGAAGAATGGCATGAACCTGGGAGGCGGAGCCTGCAGTGAGTCGAGATCGCGCCACTGCACTCCAGCCTGGGCAATAGAGGGAGACTTCATCTCAAAAAAAAAATAATAACAAACAAAAAAAGACTTCAGAGCTATTTCATCTGAGATGTCATTGCTTGAGCTCCTGCCCACATGTTCCTCTTTCATCTTTCTATGCTACTAAAAACACTACAGTCAACAAGTTTTCAATGCTCTGTTCTGCTACACCCCAAACCATAGCCAAATAAGACAAGGTCTCATAGACTGACAGTCCTATGCTTTGTATTTACGGAAAATCAACTATCTGGTGGAGATGGATGTTCCCAGAACCTATAAAAATGTCAAGCATCAAAGGCTGAGGTTGAGTCTCTCTCACTTTGGTAAAGCCCTAAGTGGAAGTCTGAAGTCAGCAGAGTAGGGTGGGATTCAGTGTTGGTCATGTTCCTTACACATGCTGTCACTAATCCTCTGAGTGAACCTGGCCACGTGGGCAATGGACAGGTTGGTCACTCAAGTCCACATTTCCATGGATACTGTCTGAAAACACAGTAAGATAAACTCGTCTGACTGACTTCTCATTGCTAAGCACCTGGTAATCCTGACCATCCACCTTTCAGTCCTTACCAAGGAAGCAGAATGACATGGAAGCAAAATCACATAATCTAGAGCCCAGAGGCCTGAGATCAACTCATGGCTCCACCATTGGCTCAATGTGTCTGCGTTTCTGCACATGTAAAACAGAAACAATACCTGACCACCTACAGGGTTGTTGTAAGGACCAAACTAAATAGACAGAAGCACTATGTAAAACCCAAGATGCTACCAATGATTCTATCATTCTTTCTCCTTTGCTCACTGATTCAGCATCCCCCAACATTCTAGTCCTCTGATGGATGAGGCGAAAATACATCTTTGAGTTTCCACTTTTTCTTACCACCCTCGTGCCATCTCACAGAAATTCATTCAACATTTCATGAGCAAATGCTTCACCTTTCAAACACTGATAAAATTTACCTCCGAATAGCAAACTCTTTGCCCTCAGGTTCTGGACACATGGTTTAAATGTCACTGTAACTTGGTATTTAACCCTCTAAAAAGTATCTAAATACCTCAACATGAACTTTTTCATGAGAAGATTTAAATCTATAAATCCAGCTGAGCTATGGTGAATAAGGGAAGCAGTGCTCCTTTACTGTCCACACAGTTATCAAAGTTTCTGTGGGAAACAGCTCATCCTGGACCTCACATCTTGATCAGAGATGACCAATCCTTGGGTGAAAGATGCAAACACGGGCTCTTTACTTCAACCCCTAAGTGCTTGGAATAAGATTTCTATACAGAGATGACATCCCAGCCACCCCGGTGATGGGGTTCAGGATGTGCTACCCTACAATATGGCATGTTGGCATCTGAGAAAATGACAGAGGCAGGAAGGTCACTCTCACCTTCCTCCCACCTTTCTCCCTTTAACACGTCATACAACCTGGGAAAGATTTCCTGACCCTCCTCTAAACCAGGTCATAAGACCTTCACATGAAAGGATAAAGAAAATGTGGTACATTAACACAGTGAAATACTATTCAGTCTTTAAAAAGAAGGAAATCCTGTCATCTGTGACAACATGGATGAGCCAGGAGGACTTTATGTTAAGTGAAATAAGCCAGGCACAGAAAGAGAAATACAGCCGACAAAGACCTATCCAATTAGAAAGGAGACCAGTATTACAGGCCAGAAACTGCCCTGAGCTGAAAGTCAAAGAACCTTAGCTCTCGTAGTGAATCTTCTCTAGTTAACAAGTTTCTTCCCTTAGTCTCAGTGACCTCAGCTTGAAATTATGAAGTTGAATTCTATGATTTCTAAATTCCTTTTGAGTCCTAAGATCCTATTATAAACAGCATTATTTTTCCACTCCAAAACAAAACTAGATAAGAGACTATCCATTGGCAGAGAGTAATTCCTGATAAGTTTAATACATTCTGTTGAGAGATATCTCCCTTTCCTGTTAATGGAGGGAAAAAATTCAAACAATGAAGTGATTCAGGAAATGTTTACCAGAGCAAGATGAACTAGATTCTTAGGTGGGCAGCTGTGAAATGAAACAGAAACATTTTAAATGCCTTATTACTCTAGCAGAAGGAAGAAAACTATTCTGTCCTTTTAAAGCCTTGACCCAGGAGAAATTATCAGCAATTAAAAGTTATTGTTTTCCAAAAAGGAAAGAAAAAAGCCATCTCCTACCAAAAAATAAATTCTAAGAATGTTATGTTTCCAGCTACTAGGATAATAAACCTCATTCTTACTCCTTTCTCATCTTTTAAATGTAAGTATTTCCAAATCTCCTTAAAGTCAAGCAACATTTCTCCCTACAAACTCATTAAGTTGGTTGTTATTTTTGGAATTAGTTAATGAATATTGTCCTATGATTATACAAAACCAGAATCTCACCCTCTAGGATTATTCTTCATTAATATGCATAGCCTTGTCTTTTCAGGAGGTGAATGGCCATTATCACCGAAACAAGTAAAAGGAATATTGAAACTGAAGTCTGTTTTCAGATGCTATGTCTCATGCATACTGGTACGCTCAGTGCAACTTATCAAAGGCTCAGAAGGGAATTCTTTCATGAATGCTGCCACCAAATGGGTTGTAAAGGGTTTCATTATTTGGGGTTCCTGGGGAAGTAGTTTTATGGGTAGATGTGAAAGGAAAAAATGGTGTAAAGCCCAACATCTTCAACCTCCTTAAACTTTCTGTTATGAATGGAATGTTTATGTCCCTCCCGAAGGTCATGTGTTGAAGCCCTAACCCATAATGCAATGGTATAAGATGGTGAGGCCTTTGGGAGGTAAGAAGGTTTAGATGAAGTCATGAGGTTGCAGCCCCCATGTTGGGATTTCTCTTCTTATAAGAATAGGAAGAGACACCAGAATTTCTCTCTGCCATGTGAGGACACAATAAAATGCAGGCAATACAAGCCAGGGAGAGGGCCCTCACCAGAACCTGAATATGGTGGCACTCTGCTCTCAGACTTCCCAGCCTCTGAAACTATAAAAAATAAATGCTTGTTATTTAAGCCACACAGTCTATGGTATTCTGTTACAGCAGCCCAAGCTGATTAAGACATTTTTCTCTTCTTATCTGTAAAATAATAGATTTGCACAGAATGATTTGAGATTTTCTGAGAGCTTCAACAGTCTGTAATAATAAATAGAACAGTTACCATAGAATTAGAGAATTTCAAGTTAATCACTGGCTCACACAGACAAGAGATGCCAAGTGACATGCTGAGAAGGCATATGTAAGAAATCAGAATAAGTGATTGCTGATGAATCCTAAAAGCAGAAGCCACCGTAAGTCAGTACGCAGGAAGAGAGGCTTGATGGAACCACTGTTTGAGTCAGATGATTCAAGTATGTATGGGAGTTGGAGTGGCTGTAGGAAGGTTCTTAAGGAGGGCATGCTAGGTCTAACATTATATGTGTCTTATGCAGATAACTTTCATCTGCATTTCACACACCTGAACATTGATGAAATAAAGGCTGTAATACCAAAAAGGTTTCCAAGGGAATCAACTCTAAGAACTTGGCAAACTTTTTAAAGTGCTGAATGTCTTTTCAGTACCTGCTTGCTGCTCTGTATTTGTTTCTTAGGGCTGGGTGGCTTAAAAACAGAAATTTATTTCTCACAGTTCTGAAGGCTAGTAAGTCCAAGATCAAGATTTTGGCCAGTTTAATTCCTGGTTAGGGCCTGATTCCTGGCTTGCAGGAACTGGCCTTCTTACTGTGTCCTCACATGGTGGAGAGAGAGAAAAAAAATAACTCTAGTGTCTTTTCTCATAAGGGTGCTAATCTCATTGGACCAGGACCCCACCCTCCTGACCTCACTTAACCCTAATTACTTCCTAAAGGCCCCATCTCCTAACATCACATTGAGGGTTAAGGCTTCAAAACATCTGAATTTGGGGTAGGGGGAACATTCAGGCCATAATATTTCCCACCTGGGCTCCCAAAATTCATGTCCATCTTGAATGCAAAGGTGGTGGGGCTCTCACAAAAAGCCTTGGGGGTAAGACCGCCCCAGAGCCAACGGCGTGATACTGCTACCTTAATGGGGTCAGAAGGCAGAGTACTGAACCAAAGAAGATTATTTTCAAGCCTTAGTATCTAATCAAATTTTCTTTGCTAGGTTTTGGACTTGCTTGGAACATGTCATCTCTTTTTTTCTTTCTGATTTCTCCCTTTTAGAATGAGAATATCTATATAACCTATGCCTGCATCATCAATGGATTTTGAATGTACATAATTTGTCTGGTTTCACAGGTTCACAGGTTCACATATGGAGAGGAATTTTGCTTCAGGATGAATCATACCTTGCGTATCACCCATACCTAATTTAGATGATATTTAGATGAGACTTTGGAGTTAAATCTGGAATGAGTTCTTCTCTGTGAGAGCCCAGTCTCCTGGCTCTCTGGAAAGGCCCACCCTGTGTGATTCTCTAAGGGAGAATAAAGTCATGGGCAGAGGCATCCTGGCCTGCAAAAACTAGAAAGGCAACCCCACCCTTTGAAACAGAGGAGGAACCAGCCCTGCCCCCTGGACCTGTGGCGACAGTGGCAGCTCTGATGGTGTCCAAATTGCCTTTGTGATTATTCTTCCCTTTTCCTGAAAAATAAAGCATGTTCACAGCCAAATGGCCCTATCATCCTATCCTGTCCTGACAATGTAAGAAGCCCAACATCCTTTTTTTTTTTTTTTGCTTTTCTAATAATTTTATTTTTTAATTTTTCTAATTTTGTTACTTTAATTTCCCACAGCACCTTGGCGCTGGCCCAACATCCTTCTTTCAGTCACTCCTGTTTATTTCTGCCCCCTTTAGTCCCAGCTGGCAACATTTCTATTGGTATAATCCCATCTCTATTCCTGGCTTCGGTTGAGATAGCTGATTAAATCCTTCATTCACATCCATACTATCTCCTTATCAAACAGTGTTCAGACACACCCTTAGTGTTCTCTTCAGAATCATCTTTCTCATTCTTTGCAATTTGGATAGCCTGAGAATTTTCCAAGCCTTCAAGTTCTGGTTCCTTTTTGCATAGGAATTCCTTCTTAAATTCATTTCTTCTCCATTTCACTAGAAGCAGTCAGGAAGAACCAAGGTACTCCTTCGATACTTTGCTTAGACATTTCCTCAGCTAAATATCAACTTCACTTCTTGCACTGGAACACAAACACAGTGCAATCTGGTGCTTTGTCACTTTAAAATAAAATAGCAGTTTCCCCCAGTTTCTAATAACCTGTTTCTCATTTCCTTCTGAGAACTCACCAGAACCGCTTTTAATGTCCATATTTCTACCAACATTCCATTCATGATGACTTATGTATTCTCTACAAAGATGGTGATTTTCTCTCCAGCTCTCCCCTTTTCTTTCTAAGCCCTCACCAAAATTGCCTTTAACATCCAGATTTCTAGCACACACCTCAAAACTCTTCCATCCTCAACCCATTATCCAGTTCCAAAGCCACTTCCACATTTTTAGATATTTGCTTACAGCAGCAAATAGCCTTGGTACCAAAGTAAAATACTCCTAACAAAATACCAGTCTAGGTGTCTTAGACAACAGAAATTTATTTCCCACAGTTTGTAGGCTGAGAAGTCCAAGATCAAGGTGCTGGTTGATTTGATTCCTGGTGAGAAAACACATCCTGATTTTTTCAGGCAGCCATCATGCCTTCTTGCCATATCCTCTGTTGGGGTTCAGAAAGAAAATCCTCAAACTATGGCTCTTTGGCATGCTGAGTGCTTTGAACAAATGAAATTTAAAAGCCTCACAACCAAAGTCTCTCTCTGATCTTCTCCTGATCCAGCCCGCCAACACTTCTTTCCTTTTTGAAATGCAGGGAGGTTCATGTACCTGACCAAGGGAAGACTTCCCAAAAGGATTACAATTGTCTTGATCCACCTCTTTAGGAATCTCATCAAACAACCAGGGAAGATTAATCACTGCAGAAGATATTAAAAGTCAACACCACACCCAGACTGGCTATCACTTATTCTTCTGGAGGCTGCTCCAAAACAACTTTTATTACCTGAGAGGCTTTATCTGAATAATAACACAAACTTTGTTTACAGTTTAATTCCACCCCTCACCTTCCCAGAGGAACTTTGTCCTAAGCTGTCGTCTGTTCTTTGGATTCATTTATTTCATTTATTTCTCCTAAAAATCATGTACTCTTTCTCTAAAATTACCTACATTCCCCATCTCCCTCTCCTCTATAGAGTATTTAAACTTTAGCCTTCTGGCCCTTCTTTGAGTTTCCTATTTTGTGTGGCTCCTGTGTGCTTGCACACTAACAAACATGTTTGCCTTTTCTCTTGTTAATATGTCTATTGTCAGTTTGTTTTACAAAATCAAATTATTAAATCTTCATGGGGTGGAAAGTTCCTTCTGCCCCTACACCTAAATGTTGAAGAAACAGAGAGCAAAATCTCTGTTGTCTCTTTTTATAAGGGCACTAATTCCATTGGACCACGGCCTCATCTCCATGACTTCATCTAACCTATTTACCTCCTAAAGGCCCCACTTTCAAATATCATCACACTGAGAATTAGCATTTTAACATATACATTTTAAGAGAGACACAAACTTATTCCATAATATGCATCTCTACACTCACAAACTTAAAGCTAAATAAGCCATTTATACATTAATGCCAATATCTATGAGTTTGATCAAATGATAGCAACCAAATAAGCTATTTCTGATACATATTTCTGTTATAGACTAGAGCAGAGAAGAACAAGAATTACCTGTTGCAAACATTTGTAAAATGTAAGAAGACTGGATCTCACTTATAATGGGACAGAGAGGATTAACATAAGAATGTCAGCAACTTTCCCTCTCTCATTTGTGTGAAAGGGAACTCTGCTTTCACTCCTTAAGTTTTTCTCCTCCCTTGAACTTCAAAGATGCTTTTGCCCTTGCCAAATTGGGGTTTTAACAATGCAGAATGAGTAGGAAAGGAGGAGGGGTAGAAAGATAGGAAGTAAGTAGGTAAGGACATACTCTGAGACTGGATCTAGTCTGAGCTTCATTCTAGTTACATTTGTTTTACATTACCTTATTCTCAAGTGGTTTTAAGGCAGCTAGAAGACTGGTAGCCAAGATAGTGGCTATTAAGAACTAAGAAGGGCTGGAGATTTTACCTTACTTGCAAGCTCCCAAGTTAGCATGATATGGACTCTGGTAGAAGGCATGAGACAAAGGGCTTTATTATTCATTGCATAGAAAGTAACATGAGTATCTGCATATTTGCATCAGTTCTGCTCCAGCATCCCAAGGGAGCTACATGGGCAGGCCCAGATGGATGCCTGAATGCTCAACGGTTGTGTTACAGGAGAGGAACTCTGAGCATAGGAAACTAAATCTTTTATAGTGGGCAGTAAGCATGTCCGTCCTTTACTCTGGAGAAAGACATTGTCTCTGTCTTCCAAGACTGTTTGCTATCCCAATATCTTTGAAAGGAGAGTCCCTAAGAAGAACATTTAGAGCCTTACTTGCAAGACACTAGAAACGTGAGATGCCTATGAGGAATTACCTCCTAACAATAGCTATGAAGGTGCAAAGCAGAGAGTTCAGACAATAGCTGCTCACAAGAGCAAAAGAAAAAGACTCACTCCTGCTCAGTATCACTAACCATCAAAAGAATGCAAATCAAAATCACAGTGCGATATCACCTCATATCTGTTACAATGGCTATTATTAAAAAAAAAAAAGATAAGTATTGGTGAGAATATGGAGAAAAGGGAAGTCTGGTACACTGTTGGTGGGAATGTAAATTTGTATAATCTTTGTGAAAAGCAGTATGGAGGTTTCTCAAAATATTGGACTTGGCAGTTAAAAAATTTAAAAATAGAACCAGTGTATGATCCAGAAATCCAACTTCTGAGTATTTATCCAAAGGCAATGAAAGCAGGATCTGAATGAGATCTCTGCACTCCATGTATAATGCTCCCATTGCAGCATTATTCATAATAGCCAAGTTATGGATAAATGTCCATTGATGGATGAATGGATAAAGAAAATGTGACATAAACATACACGAAATATTATTCAGCCTTAAAAAAGAAGGAAATCCTGCCATTTTGCACAACTGGATGGACTTGGAGGACGTTATGGTAAGTGAAATAAGCCAGAGAGAAAAAGACACTCATTCCACTGGACCAGGGCCCCATCTTCATGGCATCATCTAACCTATTTACCTCCCAAAGGCCCCACCTCCAAACACCATCACATTGAGAATTAGGGTTTTAACACATAAATTTTAAGAGAGACACAAACTTTTATTCCATAATATGCTTCTCTACACTCACAAACTTAAAGCTAAATTTGAGATCTCGCTTACAGGTGGAATCTGAAAGAGTTCAAACTCATAGAAGCAAAGAGTAGAATGGCAGTTCCAGGGGGTAGGACAAGGGGAAAATGAGGAAGTGACAGTTAAAGGATATAAAGTTTCAGTTACACAAGATAAATAAGTTCTGGAGACTATACAGCATGGTGCCTATAACTAACAATACTACATTGTACCCTTAAAATTTGCTAAAAGGGTAGATCTTAGGTGTGTTATCTCTAATAATAACAAAAAAGGCAGAAGGAAATTTGGGGAGGTGAAGAATGTTTTTGTCCTTGATGGTGACGATGGTTACACAGGTGTCTACTTTTCTCCAAACTTGTCAAGTTGTATTTGTTAAATATGTACAGCTTTCTATGCATCAATCATACATGTCAATCAATAAAGTGGTTTTTAAAAAGACTCATTTATTCATGAGCTAATCTTGTGGAACATGAACTAATGCAGGAAAATCCCACCATAACATGCAATGTGCTAATGATTTACAACTAAGTGACTCCCAATACTTTCCTCTTCCTTGCCAACATTTTAATCCTGTTGGAAATGAGAGGATCATGTTTATTAAGGATTAGCACTGTTTCTCCCAAATGTAAGGGAAGAAACAGCAGCTAGCAGTGGAGTTAGTCAGAATGGCAGAGAGGTTACAACTATACTTCTTGTTTGGAAATAGAATGTATTAGTCAGAATCTGCTAGGCTCTGTTGCAGTAACAAAGAATTCCCAAGATCTCAATGATTTAACACAATTAAAACTTATTTTTCACTCCTGCACATAGAGTTCAATGTACATGTTCATGGTTGGCCAGCTTTCCTCCACGCAGTGACTCAGAGCACAAGCCATTTTTCTCTTGTAGCTCTGCCTTCTCTAGCCAAAGGCCTCAAAGATGACTCTAGACAGAGACAAAGAGGATTGTGAATAGGAGATTTATTATGGGTCAGTCCCAGAAAAGATACATATCACTTCCACCCACATCCCAGTGACCAAAACTAGACACATGCTCCTTCCATCTCACTGTCTCTGTTACACAGGGTCAGCCTAACCACCCTGAGTCCTCAGTTTTTGGGGTATCTGACAGTCCCCCAATTTAGTGTTTTCAGTGTTTTCTCCATAAATCCTAGGGCCCCATGCAGCATAATTTTGCCACTGTATTAATTCAAATAAGCACAATCAGGCAATGAACATGTACTTAATTCCCCAATCCTTTCTCAGTCTTTATGAAATACCAAAGGGGAGATGGATTCTTCATTTTCACAATGCATCCTCAAAATATTCTCTTTATCCCTGTCCCTCCTAGTATCTTCCACACAGAGAGAAAATGCTCCCCAAAACTCTCCTAGTCTCAACACTCCCTCCAAAACCCCCCTGCCAGACAGCCTCATGGTTACTCTGCCTTTCTTCCTCCCCACTTCAGCTGTGTATTATATTAATAGATTAACTTGGCCTCCCTCAGTTCATTAGCATTTTCTCTGCATCATGCACTGCCTAGATTCTCCCCATGAAGAGCCTACGGGCTGACCCAGTGAGAAAGAATCTTTTCCTCAAAGAAATCGTCAGGCGTGGTAGATTGCAAATACTCCCACAGTCATAATTTACTGTAAATGCCAAACATATTTAAGGCAGTAGAAGCCAGCTTGCCTCCTGAAGGGTTATGAACTTGGAAAGACCAGGGGGGTTTAAAAGTCTAATTTCACTGAAAATCCACTTATGTTTGTCAGTCTTGCTTTTCTCTGTACCCACAGTTCTTGGCACAGAGAGAAAGTTCTCCATTGCCTGTGGAATCAAGGCACATGGTTTAGTTGTTGAAACAAATGTAACAGCAGCACTGTCATGAAACTTTTACACAGGAAGAAATGTAACTAACCAGTCACTTGATTCCCTCAATCTCCAAATTAGCCATTAATTTCTCAGAGAAGAAACTCTCCCAGCACCTCCCAGAAATTATCCCAAATTGGGGTTTCAGGAGACAGTGCTTTTTTTAGCCACTAAAGGTAAACCAATCGTAAGGGACATTTACTTACATTATGGAATATTTGAAGCACCTTCTTTCTTCTGGTTAGCTCAGTACCACCTATTTGTCAAGGTCCTAAGGAGTTCCCATCACCTCCAGGAAAAGTTGTTCAAGCCCAGTCTGCTCTCCCCTTACCCAACATTCAGCATGTACATCCTTCTGTTGCAGATCATCAAGGAGATGGAAGCCTCCATCGGAGCAGAATGACCAAGCAGGGTCCAAACCCACACTCCTCCCCGCCCAAGACCAAAGGCTCTTTGTCTCTTCATCAGCATGAGTATCATCATATACCTTTCTGTGCATAGACCATCCCAACCCACTGCTGGTGGTTGAAAATGAAATACATACACACACACACGTTTAAATAATCAGTGAAGAATTTTACCATACGCACCACTTCACTTTGCATGCGAACCTTCCAAGTCCAACAGAATCATCAGTTCCTTTGGTTTGTTTTTTTGTTTTTGTTTTTTGTGTTTTTTTGTTTTTTGTTTTTTTGGAGAAATCCCAAAGTAGATAACATAGAGTCAAAGAGAAAGAGCAAGATTTTTGTTGTTGTTATTGTTGTTGTTGCATTATGGTCACTCAAATACTTCATATCTTGGTCTTGGCCCACAGTTTATGCTATACATGTAGGGTTTTTCTGAAATCTCAGAGTTCTTTGCAATAGGATAGGATGAGGAATGCCCGATCTATCGCATTTATGTTGGGATACAAGTAAAGCATGAGAGGCCTTGTCATCCCAGACGCTGGCTACTGTTGCACACATTGTGCAGTATTCACAGAATGGTAAAGCAGAATGGAAACATAAAATTCATTCAAGAGATCAAGGACATCAATGTTCTTGACTATTTGTAAGTGACTGGTTCATGAGATTACTCTTTCCAACTTCACATTGCTTAGTCATGACCCTACCCATGGGTAGAACCATTGGTGACACTCAAAAGATTTGACAATGCAAATGGCATGACATGGACAGTGACTGGTCAGAACGGATGCTGTTCCACTCTAGTGGCTGGAACAAAGCCAAGGAAGCTAACTGCCGTGCAAGGTATTTTACTTATTATGTGCTGAGTAGAGGGATGTCAGGAGTACCCCCAGAAGCAAGGCTCTGGTGGCTAAGTCGGCAGCAGGAAGATGGGGGCACTCAGGGGCAGTGACTATTTACCGGGAGACACAGGAATATTATACACCAGGTACAGGCGTGCTGATGCTCAGCAGCTGATTACAAGCCTTGGAAATAGCTCTTTCCTAAGCACAGAAACAAGACCTCTCGGCAGTAAAGTTTTTATTTACTCTAAGTCATAATTCCTACTTCTGTCACTAACATCACTATCCAAAGAAAAGCATCATAAAAGCCTCATCCTTATCCTGAGTCCATGCCTAGAGGAAACAAGAACTCGACCTCCAGCTCTCTGTGTTAGGGCAAAGTCCCTTCTCCAAATATGTAAGATAAAGATGCTAAATCCCTGTAGCCACGATTTTTTTTTTTTCTTTTTGAGACAGAGTCTCTCTCTGTCACCTAGGGTAGAGTGCAGTGGCACGATCTCAGCTCACTGCAAGCTCCGCCTCCCGGGTCCACGCCATTCTCTTGCCTCAGCCTCCTGAGTGGCTGGGAATACAGGTGCCCACCATCACGCCTGGTTAATTTTTTTGTACTTCTAGTAGAGACGGGGTTTCACCATGTTAGCCAGGATGGTCTCAATCTCCTGACCTCACGATCCGCCCGCCCTGGCCTCCCAAAGTGCTGGGATTACAGGCGTGAACCACTGCGCCCGGCTGCTAGCCACAATTTCAATGTGATATTCACAATTATAAAGATGTAGGAACCTGAAAAGTCTAAAAACAGAACTGTTTGTTCCTGTCTACCTCCACCCCCTCCCCCACCAAATCCATTCTCCGCCCTCCCTCACCCATCTCAGTAAGTGACACTACCAAGGATCCAGTTGCTCAAGCCAAAAACCCAGGAGTCATCCTGATGACATCCTTGCATACTCCTGGGCCATCTACCAATACATCCAATCAACTCTACCTTCAGAACGTATATCAAATCTAACCAATTTCATCAACCCCCTTCATTTTTATGCTAGTCCAAGTCACCATGACAGGTCACCTGGACATTCCATGACATCTTGACTGGTCTTCCTGCCTCCATCATTACCACATGCTATCTGTCCAGCAGTCAGAGCTTTCTTTTTTAAAAAAACCATCAAATCACTTCTCCATGCCAATCATGACTCTTTTTGGCCTCCCCTAACACTTAAAATCCAAACTCCTACTTCCCAGCCATGCTGCCTATCACTCCCTCTCTTGCTGAAGTCCAAACACAATGCCTTCCTGTTCTTCCTCAAACCCACCAAGCCCATTTCCACCTCAGGCTGTCTCCCCAGCCTAGAATGCCCAGTCACTTCCTGGTACATTGTTCCCTGGGTCTTCATATAGTTTATACCATCTCTTAATCCAGTCTCCCCTCCATTGTCACCCTTCAGAGAAGTACTCCTGGCAAAATAAGGCCCCTCCAGTTCCCAGGTCTCCACAGCCTCCACGCTCTAATCTCTTATTCTGCTTTATTCATAGTACTTACCTAACCCAAAAGCATCCTTCATGTCTATTTACTGTTAAATCACAGTAGAGGCACCATAAGAGCAGGGGCTTTGAATTGTTCTCTTCCAAGTCCCTGAGGCCTAGAATAGGACCTAGCCCATAGAAAGCTCTCAGATATTTGAAGGACTAATTGATTTTTTTTTTAAACCCACTAAAGCATGGTTGCTTTCTGAAAATCTTCTCTCACAGCACACACTCTCTTGACACTACTTTGCCTTTGTGATTCTTAAAGGATCATTTCATTGTTGAATTAGTATCTTAAAATGCTTTCTCCATGCTACTGAAGCAGGCAAGAAACAAGTGATCTCATAAAGGTAAACTACTTAAGGAGTACAAGTGCCTCCCATGATAGATGTCTAGAATTTCAGATCTAAGGTTTTAGTGATGATCCATTGCTACGGTCTCATTTTACAGTAGCTCTCCAGGGTTTGGCGCTGTGCTAATACGGTACCCAGTAGTTACGTGCAGCTATTGCGCACTTAAAATGTGGATAGTGAATGAATATAAGGTATCTCTCACTGAAAATTTTCATTGTTGATTATATGCTGAATTACATTTGGATATATGTAAATAATATACTTAATAAGATATATATTAACAATAATTTTACCTGTTTCATTTTACTTTATTCAAATATGGCTACTGGGAAGTTTAAAATTACATGTGTGGCTCACATTTGCATCTCACATTCTATTTCCATTGGATAGCCCTGGTTTGGAGAGATGACATGACTTGTACAAAGTTCCAATGAACTATAAGGGAAGACACAAGAGCACATACCAGACCCTTGCCTCCACTCAGACATCAACCCAGCCAGGGATTCCTATAACAAGCTTTTTTGTTGTTGTTTGTTTGTTTGTTTGTTTTGAGACAGAGTTTCGCTCTTTTTGCCCAGGCTGGAGTGCAATGGAGTAATCTCGGCTCACTGCAACCTCCGCCTCCTGGGTTCAAGCAGATTCTCCTGCCTCAGCCTCCTGAGTAGCTGGGATTACAGGCGTGCACCACCACACCCAGCTAATTTTGTATTTTTAGTATAGACAAGGCTTCACCATGTTGGCCAGGCCGGTCTCAAACTCCTGACCTCAAGTGATCCACCCTGCTCAGCCACCCAAAGTGCTGGGATTACAGGCGTGAGCCACCATGCCTGGCCTGAAGAGTTCTTTACCAAGGGCAGCAGAGGGGAACAGTAAAAGCAAGAAATACTTGGAACCCAGCTCCACATTTAGTACTGTGTGACATGGAGTGGCTCATTGCATCTTTCTTTAGCTCAGTTTCCTCATCAGTAAAATGGAGAAAGTATAGTGCATACCACAACAACTTGTAAGGATGAAATGAACTGAAACCCTCAGAATGGTGTCTGGTATATGGTCAGCACTACATAATGTTATTGCTATTATTACTATTAAATGTTCATATATTTTAGAGTACATTGAATCTAGATTTTTAACTAGTGACAATGTGGCAGTCCATGAGTCATTTTCATGCTACTAGATAATTCTGCAATTAGAAGTACCAGTCAGACTACTAATTCATTTCTGTCCCTGACAAACCTGTTTTAATACACTGAGATTACTGCACATGTAAAGCCTCTTGTTACATAAAAATTCAAACACAGAGAACAAAGAAATATAAAGAAATCTATTTCTACCATTTGTAACCAAGTCAAGCAGCAACTAGATATTATTTCCTGAGTTACACTGGAGGCACACTACGTGCACACGCACACGCACACACACACAGTCTGTCTGCCTTGAACGATCAAGGTAACTTGAAGAGTTACCACGGAAACTCAGGGCTGGAAGAATTTAGAGATTGCCAAATCCAGCCTTTTCACTTTACTGATGAGGAGCTTCTGTGACTTTGTGACTTGTTGAAGGTCACCGTGCACATTAGAAGCCATACTGGGATTTATACCAAAGATTTCTGGCAACTCATCCACAAGGCTTTAGACAACATCCAGCTTTTCCAGGGGACTGAAAGTTTAAAAGTATTAAAGGGAAAAGAATTCATCAAACAGATGACGCAGCAAGTATAATGAGGAATGCTTAGAATTCCGGATAAAATACAAATTAGGAACAATATTTCTAATTAGAGCTCTAGCAAATATCATAATATAATTAACATATTCTTTAAGTTTTCCTAACCATCCTAATAATTAAAAACAAATCCGTTGCTGGGCACGGTGGTTCACGCTTGTAATCCCAGCACTTTGGGAGGCTGAGGCAGGTGGATCACGAGGTCAGGAGTTGAAGACCAGCCTGGCCAGCATGGTGAACTCCCGTCTCTACTAAAAATACAAAAATTAACTGGGCATGGTGGTGTGCACCTGCAGTCCCAGCTACTCCGGAGGCTGAGACAGGAGAATTTGCTTGAACCCGGGAGGTGGAGATTGCAGTGAGCCGAGATTGCACCACTGCACTT
This sequence comes from Papio anubis, assembly GCF_008728515.1. NCBI lineage: Eukaryota > Metazoa > Chordata > Mammalia > Primates > Cercopithecidae > Papio > Papio anubis. Next base: position 19,819,867 of record NC_044988.1, on the reverse strand, counting down.
CATCCTGGGCAACAGAGGGAAACTCTGTCTTAAAAAAAAAAAAAAAAAAAAATCCCTTTCTGTTTGGCCAACATGATTCTTCTTAAATACAATTTTTAAAAATGACTTTTTTTTTTTTGCGACAGGGTCTCACTCCCATCACCCAGGCTGGAGTGCAGTGACATGATCTCAGCTCACTGCAATTGCCACCTGCCAGGCTCAAGTGACCCTCCCACCTCAGCTTCCCATGGAGGTGGGACCACAGGAGCATGCCACCATGTTCAGCCAATTTTTATACTTTTTGTAGAGATGGAGTTTTGCCATGTTGACCAGGCTGGTCTCAAACTCCTGGACTCAAGCAATCTGTCTGCCTCAGCCTCCCGATGTGCTGTGATTACAGGTGTGAGCCACTGTGCCCAGCAAAGATGACTTTAAACAGAAATTTTGGATGCTCAAAATGAACACTTTAAACAAACGAAGTTAATTTTCTTGGATGATAAATTGTTGGTCATTTTCTGATTTGCACCAAGATATAATTACATTGTAGACAGAACTGGTTTAGTTAGCCTAATGGCAAATTCAAATTGCCTTTTAAGTGCTAATTTCAAATTATCTGGTGGTGTGTGTGGGTAAGTGTGCATGCAAGTGCGTGCACACACACACACACACACACAGAATAAATTGGCTTCACCAGACCATGCCTAATTGATAGACACTATGTTTAGTGTTCAATCTTATCCTGGTTGGCTTACGTAAAACAAATTAAAGCCTCTTTCTCATTTCCTCCACCTGCCCCGCCCGCTAATATGGACACAAATTAAATTATTAGGCAAGAGAGAGACTTCATCACCCTAAATGAATGGCAATTTGAAGATGGTTAGGGGAAGCTCAAGCAGTTTCAGACACAGGAGCTACCAGTAGACCATCTGCAATTCCATATAAACAAATAAAAAGCAGAGAGATATTAAAAGGGATGATTTCGTTGACTTTTAGGCATTTTAGAACAAAGAAGCAGCATTTAAAGAAATATTTGCTTTGAAGGCTGTCAGCCTATGGAGTTTTTGATAGGCCTATTGTGTATGACTAGTGCTTTATATTTCATTTGCTCTATTTCATATTGCTCGTTAATTCATTTTCTTTATATTAAGACAGGGTCTCACTCTGTCGCCCAGGCTAGAGTGCAATGGTGTGATCATAGCTCATTGCAACTTTGAATCCCTTGCCTCAAGCAATTCTCCCACCTCAGCATCCCAAAGTTCTGGGATTACAGGCATGAGCCACTACACCAGGCCTAATTAATTATTAAATAGCTTAAATGTTTAAAAGAAAGAGAAGAAACGTGTAAACAATATTAGACTGATATATGGACAAGCATTAAGAAATGACCTCATGTGCACACAGTCTTTGAAAGTAACAACAACAAAAAAGAAATGACCTCATATCTCTTACCTCTTGAAACCGAGATCTAATTTTTCTCTTCTTCAAATTTAAGGAACAGCAAAAGAACAAGAAATATTGGTTGTGAGGCAGCTCAAAAGAACTTAGAAAGTGTAGAACCCCTTCAACACAAGTTAGACAACGAAGAAACTAGTTGCCATTGTAGATGGGTGTGGGTACAGAATGGAATCATTAAATTAGATGATTAAAATCATTTTTTTCGGCCAGGCACGGTGGCTCATGCCTGTAATCTCAGCACTTTGGGAGGCCAAGGCGGGTGGATCACAGGGTCAGGAGATCTAGATCATCCTGGCCAAAACGGTGAAACCACGTCTCTACTAAAAATACAAAAACACTGACACTCATAATCCCAACACTTTGGGAGGCCGAGGCAGGCAGATCACAAGGTCAGGAGACTGAGACCATCCTGGCTAACATGGTAAAACCCCGTTTCTACTAAAAAAAAAAAAAAAAGAGAGAAAAAAAGAAAAATTAGCCGGGCATTGTGGCGGGTGCCTGTAGTCCCAGCTACTTGAGAGGCTGAGGCAGGAGAATGGCATGAACCCGGGAGGCAGAGCTTGTAGCTTGTAGTGAGCCGAGATAGCGCCACTGCACTCCAGCCTGGGCAACAGAGTGAGACTCCGTCTCAAAAAAAAAGAATTGTTTCAGTTTCAGGTGGGGCACAGGTGGCTCATGACTGTAATCCCAGCACTTGGGAAGGCCAAGATGAGCAGATCACCTGAGGTCAGGAGTTTAAGGCCAACTTGGCCAATGTGGTGAAACCCCGACTCTACTAAAAATACAAAAATTAGCCAGGTGTGGTGGTGTGCGCCTGTAGTTCCAGTTACTCAGGAGGCTGAGGGCAGAATAATCACTTGAACTGGGGAGGCAGAGGTTGCAGTGAACCAAGACAGCACCACTGCACTCCAGCATGGGAAAAAGAGTGAGACACTCTCTCAAAAAAAAAAAGAAAAGAAAAAAAATTGAAATAGTAAAAACTGGAATAAAAAAAATAAGTGATGCTTTGGGCTGTAAGAAAATGTATGAACTTGAAGAATCATCCTAACTCTTGGGCTGAGATTGTAAATCTCTTCCTAATTGGGTTGAATTTTGCAAGCCCCATAAAGGAGAAGGAATAAGAATAAGTAAATCAAACACATATTAATAATACTCTCGCAGTGGCTGGAAAGATGGCCGAATAGGAACAGCTCCAGTCTGCAGTTCCCAGTAAGATCAGTGCAGAAGGCAGGTGATTTCTGCATTTCAAACTGAGGTCCCTGGCTCATCTCATTGGGACTGGTTACAGTGGGTGCAGCCCATGGAGGGTGAGCCAAAGCAGGGTGGGGCATTGCCTCACCAGGGAAGTGCAAGGAGTTGGGGAACTCCCTCCCCTAGCCAAGGGAAGCCCTGAGGGACTGTGCCATGAGGAACAGTGCATTCCAGCCCCCGTACTACATTTTTCCCATGGTCTTTGGAACCCACAGACCAGGAGATTCCCTCGGGTGCCTACAGCACCAGGGCCATGGGTTTGAAGCACAAAACTGGACAGTTGTTTGGGCAGACACTGAGCTAAATGCAGGAGTTTATTTTTCATACCTCAGTGGCTCCTGGAACGCCAGCGAGACAGAACCATTCACTCCCCTGGAAAGGGGGCTGAAGCCAGGGAGCCAAGTGGTCTAACTCAGAGGATCCCACCCCCATGGAGCCTAGCAAGCTAAGATTCACTGGCTTGAAATTCTCACTGCCAGCACAGCAGTCCAAGGTTGACCTGCGACACTCAAGCTTGGAGGAGGGGAGGGGCGTCCACCATTACTGAGATTTGAGCAGAGACTTCCCCCTCACAGTGTAAGCAAAGCAGCAGGAAAGTTCCAACAAGGCAGAGCCCACCACAGTGCTGCAAAGCCGCTGTGGCCAGACTGCCTCTCTAGATTCCTCCTCTCTGGACAGGGCATCTCTGAAAGAAAGGCAGCAGCCCCAGTCAGGGGCTTATAGGTAAAATTCCCATCTCCCTAGGACAGAGCACCTGGGGGAAGGGGCGGCTGTGGGTGCAGCTTCAGCAAACTTAAATGTTCCTGCCTGCCAGCTCTGAAGAGGGCAGCGGATCTTCCAGCACAGCACTCAAGCTCTGCTAAGCGACAGACCGCCTCCTCAAGTGGGTCCCTGACCCCTGTGCCTCTTGACTGGGAGACACCTCCCAGCAGGGGTTGACAGACACCTCATACAGAAGAGCTCCAGCTGGCATCTGGTGGGTGCCCCTCTGGGAAGAAGCTTCCAGAGGAAGGAACAAGCTGCAATCTTTGATGTTCTGCAGCCTCGGCTGGTGATACCCAGGCAAACAGGGTCTGGAGTGGACCTCCAGCAAACTCCAGCAGACCTGCAGCAGAGGGACCTGACTGTTAGAAGGAAAACTAACAAACAGAAAGGAATAGCATGTCCACTCAGAGACCCCATCCAAAGGTCACCAACATCAAAGACCAAAGGTAGATAAATTCATGAAGATAAGGAAAAACCAGCACAAAATGGCTGAAAATTCCAAAAACCAGAATGCCTCTTCTCCTCCAAAGGATCACAACTCCTTGCCAGCAAGGGAACAAAATTGATGGATGAGTTTGACGAATTGACAGAAGTAGGCTTCAGAAGGTGGGTAATAACAAACTCCTCTGAGTTAAAAGAACATGTTCTAACCCAATGCAAGGAAGCAAGAACTTTGAAAAAAAGGTTAAATGAATTGCTAACAGGAATAAACAGTTTAGAGAAGAACATAAATGACCTGATGGAGCTGAGAAACACAGCACGAGAGCTTCGTGCAGCATACACAAGTATCAATAGCCGAATCAATCAAGCAGAAGAAAGGATATCAGAGATTGAAGATCAACTTAACAAAATAAAGCATGAAGACAAGATTAGAGAAAAAAGAATGAAAAGGACCAAACAAAGCCTCCAAGAAATATGGGACTACATGAAAAGACCAAACCTACATTTGATTGGTGTACCTAAAAGTGACAGGGAGAATGGAACTAAATTGGAAAACACTCTTCAGGATATTATCCAGGAGAATTTCCCCAATCTAACAAGACAGGCCAACATTCAAATTCAGGAAATACAGAAAACACCACAAAGATACTCCTGAAGAAGAGCAACCCCAAGACACACAATTGTCAGATTCACCAAGGTTGAAATGAAGAAAAAAAATGTTAAGGGCAGCCAGAGAGAAAGATCGGGTTACCCACAAAGGGAAGCCCATCAGACTAACAGTGAATCTCTCTGCAGAAAGCCTACAAGCCAGAAGACAGTGGGGACCAATATTCAACATTCTTAAATAATTTTCAACTCAGAATTTCATATCCAGCCAAACTAAGCTTCATAAGTGAAGGAGAAATAAAATCCTTTACAGACAAGCAAATGCTGATTTTGTCACCACCAGGCCTGCCTTAGAAGAGCTCCTGAAGGAAGCACTAAATACAGAAAGGAAAAACCAGTACCAACCACTGCAAAAACATACCAAATTGTAAAGACCATCGACACTATGAAGAAACTGCACCAACTAATGAATGAGCAAAATAACCAGATAGCATCATAATAACAGGATCAAATTCACACATAACAATATTAACCTTAAATGTAAACTGGCTAAATGTCCCAATTAAAAGACACAGACTGGCCAACTGGATAAACAGCCAAGACCCATCGGTGTGCCGTATTCGGGAGACCCATCTCACGTGTGAAAACACACATAGGCTCAAAATAAAGGGATGGAGGAATATTTACCAAGTAAATGGAAGGCAAAAAAATAGCAGGGGTTGCAATCCTAGTCTCTGATAAAACAGACCTTAAACCAACAAAGATCAAAAGAGACAAATAAGGGCATTACATAATGATAAAGGGATCACTGCAAAAAGAAGAGCTAACTATCCTAAATATATATGCACCCAATACAGGAGCACCAGATTCATAAAGTTCTTAGAGACCTACAAAGAGCCTTAGACTCCCACACAATAATAGTGGGAGACTTTAACACCCCACTGTCAATATTAGATCAATGAGACAGAAAATTAACAATGATATTCAAGACTTGAACTCAGCTCTGGACAAAGCAGACCTAATAGACATCTACCAAACCCTCCACCCCAAATCAACAGAATATACATTCTTCTCAGCACCACATTGCATTTAGTTTAAAATTGACCGCTTAATTGGAAGTAAAACACCCCTCAGCAAATGCAAAAGAACTGAAATCATAACAAACAGTCTCTCAGATCACAGTGCAATCAAATTAGAACTCAGGATTAAGAAATTCACTCAAAATCACACAACTACATGGAAACTGAACAACCTGCCCCGGAATGACTACTAGGTAAATAACAAAATTAAAGCAGAAATAAATAAGTTATTTGAAAGCAATGAGAACACACACACAATGTACCAGAATCTCTGTGGCACAGCTAAAGCAGTGTTTAGAGGTAAATTTATGGCACTAAATGCCCACAGGAGAAAGTGGAAAAGATCTAAAATTGACACCCTAACATCATGATGAAAAGAACTAGAGAAGCAAGAGCAAACAAACTCAAAAGTGAGCAGAAGACAAGAAACAACTAAGATCAGAGCAGAACTAAAGGAGATAGAGACATGAACAACCCTTCAAAAAAAAATCAATGAATCCAGGAGCTGGTTTTTTGAAAAGATTAACAGATAGATTGCTATCCAGACTAATAAAGAAGAAAAGAGAGAAGAATCAAATAGACACAATAAAAAATGATAAAGGGGATATCACCACTGATCCCACAGAAATACAAACTACCATCAGAGAATACTATAAACACCTTTACACAAATAAACTAGAAAATCTAGAAGAAATTCATAATTTCTGGACACATACACCCTCCCAAGACTAAACCAGAAAAAGTTGAATCCCTGAATAGACTAATAACAGGTTCTGAAATTGAGGCAGTAATTAATAGCCTACCAACTAAAAAAAAAGGCCAATACCAGATGGATTCACAGCCAAATTCTACCAGAGTTACAAAAAGGAGCTGATACCATTCCTTCTGAAACTATTCCAAAAAACAGAAAAAGAGGGACTCCTCCTTAACTCATTTTACGAGGCCAGCATCATCCTGATACCAAAACCTGGCAGAGACAACACAAAAAGAGAATTTTAGGTCAATATCCCTGATGAACATCAATGCAAAAATCCTCAACAAAATACTGGCAAACCAAATCCAGCAGCACATCAAAAAGCTTATCCACCATGATCCAAGTCGGCTTCACCCCAGGATACAAGGCTGGTTCAACGTATGCAAATTAATAAATGTAATCCATCACATAAACAGAACCAAAGACAAAAACCACATGATTATCTCAATAGATGCAGAAAAGGCCTTCAATAAAACTCAACACCCCTTCATGCTAAAAACTCTCAATAAGCTAGGTATTGATGGAACGTATCTCAAAATAATAAGAGCTATTTATGACAAACCCACAGCCAGTATCATACTGAATGGGCAAAAGCTGGAAGCATTCCTTTTAAAAACCAGCACAAGACAAGGATGCCCTCTCTCACCACTCCTATTCAACATCCTATTGGAAATTCTAGCCAGGGCAATCAGGCAAGAGAAAGAAAGAAAGGGTATTCAAATAGGAAGAGAGGAAGTCAAATTGTCCCTGTTTGCAGATGACATGATTATATATTTAGAAAACCCCAATGCCTCAGCCCAAAATCTCCTTAAGCTAATTAGCAACTTCGGCAGTCTCAGGATACAAAATCAATGTGCAAAAATCACAAGCATTCCTATATACCAGTAATAGACAAACAGAAAACCAAATCATGAGTGAACTCCTATTCACAATTGCTACAAAGAGAATAAAATACCTAGGAATACAACCTACAAGGTATGTGAAGGACGTCTTCAGGGAGAACTACAAACCACTGCTCAAGGGAGTAAGAGAGGACACAAACAAATGGAAAGACATTCCATGCTCATGGATAGGAAGAACCAAAGACTTGGAACCAACCCAAATGTCCATCAATGATAGACTGGATTAAGAAAATGTGGCACATACACACCATGGAATACTATGCAGCCATAAAAAAGGATGAGTTCATGTTCTTTGTAGGGACATGGATGAAGCTGGAAACCATCATTCTGAGCAAACTGTCCCAAGGACAGAAAACCAAACACCGCATGTTCTCACTCACAGGTGGGAATTGAACAATGAGAACACTTGGACACAGGGTGGGGAACATCACACACCGGGGCCTGTAGTGGGGTGAGGGGACGGGGGAGGGAGAGCATTAGGAGAAATACCTAATGTAAATGACGAGTTAATGGGTGCAGCACACCAACATGGCACATGTATACATATGTAACAAACCTGCACATTGTGCACATGTACCCTAGAACTTAAAGTATAATTTAAAAAAAGAACCAATATTGTGAAAATTGCCATATTGCTCAAAGTAATTTATAGATTCAATGTCATCCCCATCAAGCTACCATTGACTTTCTTCACACAATTAGAAAAAACTACTTTAAATTTCATATGGAAGCAAAAAAGAGCCCGTATAGCCAAGACAATCCTAAGCAAAAAGAACAAAGCTGGAGGCATCACACTACCTGACTTCAAACTCTACTACAAGGCTACAGTAACCAAAACAGCATGGTACTGGTACCAAAACAGATATATAGATCAATGGAACAGAACAGAGGCCTCAGGAATAACAGTGCACATCCACAAGCATCTGATCTTTGACCAACCTGACAAAAACAAGCAATGGGGTAAGAATTCCCTATTTAATAAATAGTGTTGGGAAAACTGGTTAGCCATATGCAGAAAACTGAAACTGGACCCCTTCCTTACACCTTATACAAAAATTAACTCAAGATGGATTAAAGACTTAAACGTGGCCAGGCGCGGTGGCTCAAGCCTGTAATCCCAGCACTTTGGGAGGCTGAGATGGGCAGATCACGAGGTCAGGAGATCGAGACCATCCTGGCTAACACGGTGAAACCCCATCTCTACTGAAAAATACAAAAAACTAGCCGGGCGAGGTGGCAGGCGCCTGTAGTCCCAGCTACTCGGGAGGCTGAGGCAGGAGAATGGCTAAACCCGGGAGGCAGAGCTTGCAGTGAGCTGAGATCCGGCCACTGCACTTCAGCTCAGGCGACAGAGCAAGACTCCGTCTCAAAAAAAAAAAAAAAAAAAAAAAAAAAAAAAAAAGACTTAAATGTAAGATCTAAAATCATAAAAACCCTAGAAGAAAACCTAGGCAATACCATGTAGGACACGGACATGGGCAAAGATTTCATGACTAAAGCACTAAAAGCAATGGCAACAAAAGTCAAAATTGACAAATGGGATCAAATTAAACTAAAGAGCTTCTGCACAACAAAAAACTATCATCAGAGTGAACAGGCAAGTTACAGAATGGGAGAGAATTTTTGCAATCTATCCATCTGACAAAGGGCTCATATCCAGAATCTATAAGGAATTTAAACACATTTACAAGAAAACAACAACCCCATCAAAAAGTGGCCAAAGGATATGAACAGACACCTCTCAAGATATTGATGTGGCCAACAAACATATGAAAAAAAGCTCATCATCACTGGTCATTAGAGAAATGCAAATCAAAACCACAATGGGATACCATCTCACACCAGTTAGAATGATGATCATTAAAAAGTCAGGAAACAACAGATACTGGAGAGGATGTGGAGAAATAGGAACACTTTTACGCTGTTGGTGGGAGTGTAAATTAGTTCAACCATTGTGGAAGACAGTGTGGCGATTCCTCAAGTGTCTAGAACCAGAAATACCATTTGACCCAGCAATCCCATTACTGGGTATATACCCAAAGGATTATAAATCATTCTACTATAAAGACACATGCACATGTATGTTTATTGCAGCAACTATTCACAATAGCCAAGACTTGGAATCAACCCAAATGCCCATCAATGATAGACTGGATAAAGAAAATGTAGCACATATACACCATGGAATACTATGCAGCCATAAAAAGGATGAGTGCATGTCTTTTGCAGGGACATGCATGAAGCTGGAAATCATCATTCTCAGCAAACTAACAGAGGAACAGAAATCCAAGCACCGCCTGTTCTCACTCATAAGTGGGAATTGAATAATGAGAACACATGGACACAGGGAGGGGAACATCATATACCAGGGTCTGTCAGTGGTTAGGGGGCTAAGGAAGGGATAGCATTAGAAGAAATACTTAATGTAGATGACAGGTTGATGGGTACAGCAAACCACCATGGCACGTGTATACCTATGTAACAAACCTGCACGTTCTGCACATGTACCCTAGAACCTAAAGTATTAAAAAAAAAATCCTCTCGAGTTGAACTTTAAAGTATAGTAAACATGAGTCAGCATCAAATTTTTAAAATCTTGTCCTTATTTATGGTATTTAAGTCTGATATTAAATAATTTATCAGAGTTGTGATTAGTTTATGATTTAACAGTTAAAATGTGATTATTTGATTACATTTAGAAACAATATTAGAATGTTTAGAATTAAGAGAGTACGGTCTTGTGGGTTTGTTTTTTTTTTTAGATGAAGTTTCACTCTGTCACCCAGGTTGGAGTGCAGTGGCTTAATTAGCAAAACGCTGAGGCTTACTGCAGCTTCCACTTCCTGAGCTCAAGTGATCTTCCCACTTCAGCCTCCCGAGTAGCTGGGACTACAAATGTGTGCTACCATGCCCAGCTAATTTTTGTACTTTTTGTAGAGATGCGGTTTCTCTATGCTTCCCAAGCTGGTCTCAAACTCTTGGTCTCAAGCAATCTTCCCGCCCTGGCCTCCTAAAGTGCTAGGACTATAGACATGAGCCACCATACCTGGCCAAGAGAGTAAGATTTATTTAGTCCATCTACCAGAATCACTTAACTGCTTAGATTTTGCTTGCCAGCTTTTTCGGAGGTTTAAAATATTTGAGGATACCTGGGTTTTTAAAATGTGTAAATAGGTTTAAAAATGTTTAAAGAAAATGTAATAATTTAACTAACTGAATTAATAAGTGAAGCAAACAGCAGTAAATTGAAAACTAATCAAAGGATTAAGAAACATCCCTTTAATTTTTATATGCAAAAAATTACTAGATTTATAAAAATTAAAATGAACAGTAAAACCTTAGAAAAACTAGTTTTTAAAGTTTATATTCCACTCTACTAAAGTCAGTATCAACTAAAACATGCAGCTACAAATGTCTCTTTGCACACCAGAAGACCCTATCAAATATTTGAAAACTCGGCTGCACAGAAAACAGTTGTATCCCACTACAATACTGATGAAGATGGGAGGATGAGAGGCATCAACAGAGCACTGCTCACCAGCTGGCCCACAGCATCATCCTATACCCTTTCCACCACAATAGAGTCTAATTTTTCTGCCTTAGGATTGCATAAGATTTGGAAAGAATTTCCAGATATATTGTTATCAAGAGGCTAAGAGCAAAGCAGTGGATATTATTTTATTAGCTAGGATACCAGGATACTAGGATACCAGGTTAACTTCCATTTAAAAAGTGTCTAATCATCTAATCAAGGTTAATATGACACCTTTGTGGTCTTAGAGACACAGATCTTTGCTATCATGTTGCTTTCTCATCCTTAACACCTTATTTCCATCTCATGGTAAAATACGTCTGCTGCAGCTTCTACCATCAGGTTACATCTTCCTCTAGAAGGGAAGAAAGCCTCCTTTCCTTTTCAGGTCAGAACTCAGAAATTGCTATATCACTTCAATTTACATCCCATTAGCTATCACTTCATCACATGGCCACAATTAGCAGCAGAGAAGCTAAGAAATATAGTATTTAGCTGTGTGTCCACGTGCCCAGATAAAACATCTTGTATTACAGAGAATCTGTATTCAGGAGACTGCTAGCGGTCTCTGACACAAATATGCCACTTTTTATGTAAAAAAAAAAAAAAAAAAAAAAAAGGTAAAAACCAACAGTATCTATCACATTTGTGCATAAAGAATATCTGAAAGTTTAGGAAGCACATAAGATGCATACAATAAATCATTGGCTCTAGAACATTGGCCCACAGTACAATGTCAGTATCTAGTGAAGTTTTCATTAGCAAAAAGTAAAATTTTTCGAAAAACACATAATGAGCATAATGAGTTCATCATACATTTAAGTTTGTTCAATTTAAGGTGTTATCTTCCATTAAGCCCTTCTATTATTTGAAGTTCAAATATTCTTTCTTTGTGCAATAATGTTGATACTAAATGGTAATGATGGCAGTGGTGGGCCACCTGGAGCGGCTGCTGCCATCATGCTGGCTGCAGCAGTGAAGTGTGGTTGGGCGGAGCCGGTAAGAGGCAGGGACAAGTAGGATCCTTGCCCCTTCTGAGTTGGGGTGGAAGCTGCCTGGGTGCTGCCGCAGCCACCCAAACTGCAGCTGCAGACCCAGCTGTCCCTGTACTCTCAGGGCTCAGGAGCAGGCAGGAGCCCTACCCTGCCGGCCACCACTGCAGCTGCCAAAACCACAGCTGCAGACCCAGGCATCCCTATACCTTGGGCCAGGAAGGCCCCTCCCCCCGGCCCTTGCAGGATTGGAAGTGCCTGCTCCTGCTGCCTGGCTTCTCCCTGCTGTTGGCACCCGCTCCAATCTCAGAGCAAAGTTGGGGCCATGGGAAGCCAAGGGGGGCACTGAGGGAAGCTTGGTGTTGGCCCACAGGCACCCCTTGGCATGAGCATCCTGGGTGCCATGGGTGCCATGAACAGCAGTGGCAGGCAGACAGGTTCCTGGACAGAAGGAGGTGGGTCCCTAGTGAGGGCCTGAAGGCTGGGGGCTGGGCTGCCAGTACTGTGGACCAGAATGGGAACTTGTGGTGCCTTTTCCAGGCCTACCCATAGCCACCCATGGACCAATCGGTGCACACTTTCTCCCCTCTGCAGCCCGTAAAAGCCCCAGGCTTAACCAGAGCATGGCAGATGTCAGGATGACCAGCTGCAGAGAGGAACTACCCATTCTAGGGCCTCCTCTCTGCGGATACTCAAGCAGATGTCAGGACAACCAGCTGCAGAGAGGAGCAACCCACTTCGGGGCCTCCTCTCTGCTGAGAGTTGCAGAGACAACAGGATGACCTGCCTGCAGAGAGGAGCTTCCCTGTCCAGGGTCTCCTCTCTGCTAGGAGCTGAACACTCATGGGACACCCTGGTTGCAGAAAGGAACTTCCCCCTGCGGGAGACTGAGCTGTTCTGTTGCTCAATAAAGCTCCTCTGTCTTTCTCACCTTCCACTTGTCTGCATACCTCATTCTTCCTGGCCACAGGACAAGAACTTGGGACCCATCAAATGTAGGGGCTAAAAGAGCTGTAACACAAACAGGGCTGAAATATGCCCCTTGCTTGCCACATTGTGGACAAACAGGAGAGAAGAGCTGTGGCCCTTTGGGGACCCCAGACCTGGGAGCTCCCTGAGCCAGGGCTGTGACTCCCTTTGGGGCCCTAAGGTTCCTGGAGTCTCCAAGCTTCTGGATGCCACCTTGTTCCCCAGTGCCAGCCAGCCGTGGAAGCTGCTTGTGGTGTACCTGGTCTGGCTGCAGCCTCAGAGAGCTGGTGCCTTTGCTGGCACCTGGAAGTGCCCACTCTGCTACAGTAAAAGGCATGTCTGACTGTGTGCAGTGGCCACATCCCACACTCGCTCACACACCCCTCGCCATTCGATGCCTGACTCTCCTTGGCAGGTGTGGGACCCAGGCTGGTAGCGTGAGCCAAGCTCAGTTTGCCAGGCCAAGTGAGCAAAACAAGCTCAGCGGGCCTTAGCAAAATTCAGTCAAAGGCACCACCAGCCACAGAGGTTTCCAGACAGAAAAACAATACCCCAGAGAGATCCTGTAACAGTCATGTATTTCTCCATTTAGCAAATGTTATGAAACACCCAGGCACTATACAAGATGCTGAGGATTCTCATGTCACAATAGTCTCTACACTCATACAACTTAGAGGCTAGCAGAGAAGAAGGATGGTAAGTACAGTTTCAAACTAGGATAAGCACTATTTTTAAAAAGAAACGTACAAGGTGCTATGGAAGAAATATTCTGAGGAACTTAATTTGGACTGGGGAGTCAGCAGAGGCTTCCAGGAGGAAGAGATATTTAAGATGCATCTCAAAATGAGTATCAGTTCACTAGAAGACCAGCAGAAACGAGTGTTGTAGGCAGACAGATTGGCATGTGCAGAGGCCTAAGTAGGATGAGTCTGGCCCACTGAAGATTCTAAAAGATGGTCCTGTGGCCAAAACTAAGTAATCATGGAGAATAATGGCAGAAGGTCATTAGGGGACAGATAGAGGGTCTCACGGGCCATGCACAGATTTAAATTTGCACCCAAGACATAGAAAGGTTCTGAGCAGAAAAACAACAATCCAATTTACATTTTTAAAAGGTCACTCTGGCTAGCAGAGTGAAGAGTGAATTTGGGGCTAGGGAATGGTAGATACATTTAGCAATTCAGATAGGAGATGGGGGAGAACAGAATGGCAGAGAGGATGGCAAGAAGTGGGCACAGCAGAGATTTGCCCCCATGGGGTAGATTTGGGTGAGCTGTCTGGCTCTGGGAACTATGAAGCAGAACTGTGATTAAGAACCAAGACTCTGGCATCAGACCACCTGGATTCAAACCCCGGCACCACTCTGGCCAGTGAATCTTGCCATGGGATAGGCCTCAATTTTCCCATCTATAGAATGGAGAGGATACTACTGCCTCTACCTCAAACATGATGAGGAATAAACAAAACCACTCATTAAAGTACCTAGAATAATGACTGAATGTATACCTGTTACACTTTAATAGTGCCTTTTCCATTATTAGTGTATGGAAAAAGGCCCTGGATTCTGGTGAGTGAAGTGTTTCAGAGTAAAGCAACAGTAAAGAACAATTTACAAATTTCTCAACTGTAGTTTTGGTTACATATCAAAATCTTACCATGTATAGTTACTAGGAAAAGTCTTTTTGAAAATACAAGACAATGGGCTGGCTCATGCCTATAATCTTCAGTGCTATGGGAGGCTGAGGCAGGAGGATTGCTTGAGGCCACCAGTTCAAGACCAGCCTGGGCAACACAGGGAGACCTTGTCTCTACGATAGATAGATAGATAGATAGATAGATAGATAGATAGATAGATAGATGAGCAAGCTGGGCATATTGATGCACCTGTAGTCCCAGCTACTCAGGAGGCTGAAGTGGGAGGATCCCTTGAACCCAAAACTTTGAGACAGAAGTTGATCACACCACCGCACTCCAGCCTAGGCAACAGAGTGAGACCCTGCCTCACAAATACAAAGGAAGGAAGGAAAGAAGGAAGGAAGGGAGGGAGGGAGGAAGATCACATGGTAAGAGAGGAAGCAAGAGAGAGGTGGGAAAGTGCCAGGCTCTTTTGAACAACCAGCTCTCTCAAGAATTAATAGAGTGAGAACTCACTCCCAAGAAAGGGCACTAATCTGTTCTTGAGGGATCCAATCCCACGACCTAAACACCTCACAGGAGGTCCCACCTCCAACACTGGGGATCAAATTTCAACATGAGATTTGAAGGAGATGAACACTCAAACCATAGCACCAGCCAATGTTCCACGGAGAGTGAATTTTCAATGAGAAGACTGATACATGATGGCTCTTACTGGAATATGGCTCCTCAGCACAACTAAGTTCATTAATAGAAATATAACTACCTAATGGTTATTAGCCATAAGATCATTGCAGTTTTTAGAAGCACAACTTTTTGAAGAGTACATGCAAGTACAAGGATCTATACAAACATGAACATTTGCTACTTTTTGAAATAATTCTTGCCAAAGTAAAACATACCTATGTGCTTGCTCTTCCTCTTTGTCCACCAGCCTGGCACTTTGGGACAAATGCAAAAAGACCCCTACAAATTACCCAGCTTAGCCCTTAAAGTCCCTTCATCAAATTGATGAGGGAGAGATTTCTTCACCTGCAAGCAACAAAGTATTCCCTAGACAGATTAGTCTCAGGTGCATCCTGGAAGTCTGTTGAAAGCCCAGTGTGACAATCAGAGGCTGACCAGCTCCTGAGTTCCAGGCCAATGCTATAAAATAGAGGTTCTCAAACTTGAGTGTGTATTAGGATCACCTGGAGAGCTTATTAAACTGCAGATTGCTGGCTCCACTCCAGAAGTTCTGCTTCAGACAGCTAAGATGGGGACTTAAGAGTCTGCATTTCTAACAAGGTCCCAGGAGGTGCTGATGCCAATGCTGCAGATCCTGGGAACACACTTTGAGAACCACTGGTAGAAAACATCTGATGACAGAATTTGAAAGACCCCAGAGGTCATCTGGTCCAACCTTTTCATTTTATAGGTAAGGACCCTGGGGTTCAGAGGAAATGTCTTGCTGCTGGTCATATACCCAATAACTCAGAGCCTCCCCTCACCAAAAAAAGCAACTCGGTTCCCAGAGCCTAAACATACTGTTCATCTCATGATGCCAAGTTCTGGCCACACATCAGGTCGCCACTCTGAGAAGGAGCACCAGCAGGGTCTTCATGCTGTTGACTGTCTTCTGCACATGCCCTTCTGGGATGTACATGGTAGTTCCGTCAGGACCTCACAATGGTAGATGAATGACCTGAGCCCAGATAGCAGATTTGGCAGTGCAATGGGCACTACTTCTTGGATCTGGGGAAAGGGGAGGTGGGAGAAGAGCTATGGACTCAAAACACGTTTACTGGTGGTGTTTACAGCTCCTGGAGTACTAACTTCTTGAAGAAAAAAAATAGTTCCCATTAAGAGGTACTGGGTCATGAACTAATCAGATCTCTGCTGGCTTGAACTTTCAACTTCCTAAGTTTTACCACTTTTCACTGTTCTTTGCTATTAATTTCCTTTCTGTTCCACAATTCCAAGAATAGCACTGTCTCCTTTACCTTGACTCTCGCTGTAATGGACTCTTTAAACCTAAGAAGCACACACTGAGAAAGAAAAAAAACAGGAGACCAGGCCCTGAAACCTGCAGTGGCCATTAATTGAGTAGATATTGACCTCACCTCATCCATCAACTTCAGAGAAAATTTAAATTTTGCACAATTCAAACCACATATGGAATGAATTTCTGTATCCTATCAGCAACCTCATAAGTAATTTTCTTAAGTATATTTTAACTTATCTATTCTATTGTTAAAATTGTTGAGCCGGGTGCAGTGGCTCATGCCTATAATTCCAATGATGCTGGAGACTGAGGTAAGAGGGTCGCTTGATACTAGGAGTTCAAAACCAGCCTGGGCAATAGCAAGACCCCATCTCCCAAGAAATATTTAAAACTTAGCCAGCTGTGGTGGCATGCCTGTAGTCCCAGCTACTCGGGAGGCGGAGGTAGAAGGATTGCTTGAGCCCAGGAGGTCAAGGCTTTAGTAAATCATGAAAAGAAAAATTATTTTGGTTGTTAATACTGAGTACCAGGAGGAGGCATATCACATAGGTAATACTTTTGTGTTCACATTCTAGAAAACTTTAGCTTTTATTGCTACTGTCTGGTTTTATATGTGCAAGTTTATTCTGAAAAAATACTGGAAGATCAATATATTAAATATCAAATGTAGTCTTATAATGAAGTAATTAACAGGACTCTGAATGATCAAGAGCACTTGCTTGTTCTGTAACATGGGTATATCAACATGTATTCATGGAAGAATATTTCACATTTGATAGTCAACTAGCCTATCTCATTTCAGATTGGTCAAGTATCATTCTGGCTTTCAGTGCTCACACTGTACCGTCCAGTCATTATTGAAACATTGCACCAGCCACAAAACTGGTTCAGGTGCCAGGATACAGGAACAAGACAGCACAGCCCCACTCTCACGGAGCTTGCAATCTATTGGGGGGCAGATGAGCCAACAAGTAAGCAAATAAGAATATCAGGTAAATTCCAAGATTAACAGCTATGAAGAAATAAAGCCAAGTTATAGAACCAGACAACTAAGAGTAAATGGTGCAAGGACGATTTCAGGTAGTATGATCTGGAAAGGGCTTGTCAAGAGAAGAACTTTTGAGCTGAGACGTGAAGATAAGGAAGAAATAGCCATGTACATGGAACAAGAGTGGGGAACAGAAAAGAATGTTCCAGGCAGAAAAAAGAACAAGCTTAAAGACCCATAGGTAACAAATGTGCATCTGAAGAACACAAAGAAGGTGAGTGTGGCTTCAGCCCAGCGAACCAGTGGGAGAATGACCCTGTGTACATTCTGAGAAGTAGGAAGGCATTTGGCATTTATTCCAAGTGTAAGTAAAAGACACTGAATTTAAGTAAGATAATAATACAATCTAAGTTTTTAAATGGACCAAAGAAGGGCAAATGTGGGGTGGGAAATCAAGAGGACACTGCAATAACGCAGGTGAATTGCAGCTTTGGATAAGGGAAGAAGGGGTGAGATTTGGCAAATGTTTAACACCAGAGACAATGCTGGCAGATGGGCTGTGAGAGTTTCCCGGGATAATAGGATACATGTGTGAAATTTTCATAGCCCTGTAGAATAAAGGCATGATTTTAAAAAACAAATTCAAGAAATTAACTGGAGCAATATTAAATACATCTTAATATTTAAAGACATCTACCTCCTTTTCTTTTCATGATTCCATTGTCTGAAAGCTTACATTTAGTTTTTCTTTGAGTCTGCCTTTACCAATCCATTTAGGAAAAGCTATTTTATGGAAAATCTCACATTTTTGTTGTGGATCTTTGTAATTTGGGGCTGCCCAGCACCTGAGCACTTATCTTCTGGGGGAAGGGTTTCAAGAAAGGTAGGAGGCAGCAGCCCACCCCCTTTCCCTATGGTAGAAAGCTAAGGCTGGCAGAATTTTATTTCACACACACCTAAAATAAATAGCACTGACTATGTGCCAGGCACTAATCTAAACGCTCTAAAAATGACGACTCATTTAATTCTTATAATAGTATCTACCTCATTGGGTTGTTATTCCCCTTTAACAGACAAAAACTAATGTACATTCAAGGATGCACACAGCTTATCAGTGGAAGAGCCTATATTTTAAACCCAGCAAGCCTGGCTCCAAGGAACATTCTCCTAACCGCGATGTCACACTGCCTCTCCCCAACAACGTGGTAGTTCAGCACAATCAGACAGATGGAGGTTTTGAAAAGTGACACCAGGGTGCAGAAGATGGTCACAGGTGATTTGCAGCTCTGCTGTGAATATAAGTGTCGAGCAGCAGCAGTGACTGGCAGGGCGGTGGAGTCCACTGACTGTGTCCTTAACAGCCTTGTCTGGTACTAGTGTTTGTTATGTCCAGAGTCCTTTAAATCCTGCCCTTTTGCTGAGCCTCCTATCCAATTTCCATTAATTCTATTTCCTGCTTCCACTCTAATAAATTATTACTCTGCTTACATGGTCTACAATCAAGAATCTTGGCCAGTATGGCTAATTTACCCATCAGCAGAGAGCCAATCTTCATAATGAATGTGAGAGCTCTTGCAGAGGCTTTTGTGGTCCCTTCCAACTTTACAGCCCTTGGATTCACACTAGTATATTTTCTTCCTCTAACAGTATTTGCAGCTGTGGCTACCTGGCTCACAGGGATCCCGGTCCCCGGCCATCTGCACTCAGGTGATAGTCATGTCCATGATGCACGTCACCTGGCCAGAACTGATTGATCCAGGAGTGCACCCCGATGCCACAACCTGGCTAAAGGTTGGCGGAGAGGGCTCTCAAGCTTGGAAGGGGATGGAGTCAAGTCGTGTTGATGGCTATGCCTAGAGAAGAGTCCCCTAACCCAACTGCCCTGGCACTTGGTCTTTCTCTACTATTCAAATCCTCTTTGAATTCCATGAGATGCACTGGTGACAATCCTTCCGATAAATTATTGTCTTCTCTTTAAATTTCAACCGTCTTTAGTATCATCTTAGCTTTGCTGCAATAATTCACTGAAAATCCCTCTCCTACTCCCCAATATCATGACCTCCCTTCATATAGCCCTACAGATGGGAGTTGTTACAGTGGTATTTTCCCCTTGTGGTTTAAGTATCATGGGAAATGAGAAAGCAAAAGATGACAGACTAGAAGGCATCTTTTAAAAAGAAAAACAAACAAAAAAGAGAAAAACAAAAAAAACATTTGAGGATGAAGACTTTATTTACATTGCTTTTTGCCAAACTCCACTGTCAGATTTTTCCACTTTATATCTGCCCACTGCTTAAGACTTATTAAAGCCTCAAAACTTTCATCCTCTAATGACATGATTTAGCACCTTGATTCTTTTGGTATTTGGATACTGTACTAGTAATTGATCTGAATTAGGGACTTGATAGCTTTGTTTCAAATGGCTTAAACATTTTTTAAAAAGATCCAGTTCTCCACTAAAAGGAACCACAGCCCCTCTGAGAAATGACTGAGTTCTTCCCCAGCTGCAGAAGAATTGGTACAAGATGAGCCTGGGGCATGTTGTTATGCCAGAAAACAATGAAATGCTCAAAGATCGAAAACAATAAGGTCAAGGATCATTGAATGGATAAAGTCCGGTAAATAGTCCGAAATATCATCCATCAATAAAGCTCCGGATCTCGTTACTCGGGGAAAAAGAGGCTCAGGAAAAAGGAAACAAAGGCTCGAGAATCCGGCTCGAGGAAACAAAGGAAGGAAGGAACAAAGACTCCGGAAACAAAGGCTCGAGAACAAAGGCTCAAATCCGGCTATTAATCAGATAAAGTCTAAATGTGGAGAGTGCTGGAGTTGGAAAATCATTCTGCAGACACCATGTTATAGATTGGATCAGGTGGAAACCATCAATGACTCCTAAATTTTGATAAAAAGCAGGGTATTTACATGACCTTATAAAGTGTCTCTCCACAAAATTATGATACAGTGGATAAAACAGACAATATCTTAACGAGGTCATCAGAGTTATCACCACCACAGAGGGGCAGATGGACATGGTGTGCCTCCAGATGCCACCCCCGAGAAGGACACAACAGCACGTATCCAGTGTTCCAGCCAGAAAAGCACAGTTGGAATCTCTAATTGTAAGAAAATCACCAGTTAAATCCCAAATGAGAAACTGTCTGTTGAAAAAGGGAGAGGGGACTGTATTTTTCAAAAATTCAAATCAAAGAAGCAATGACTTTGTGGAAAAGTTCAGATTAAAGAAACTAAAAGGATACGAGAACCAAATGCAATCCCTGAGCCTCCCCTGGACCTTGTACTGGAGGTGGGGGAACACCACTAAGGACATTACTGAGTCAACCTACAAAACTGGGATATGGATAATAGATTGGACACAAATATTGCATCAAAGTGAAATGTACTGACATTTCATAAGTGTACTGCGCTTATGTAAGAGATTATCCCTATTTTTAGAAAAACACACTGAAGTGTTTAGGGAAAAAAAGGCCACAATACATATAATTTACCCTCAAACATTGCCAAGGGAAAAGGGCATACCTGTGTTGTTTGTGCTATTCTTATTCCTGCAAATTCTTTATACATTTTAAATCAGTTCCAAATAAAAAGTAAAAAAAAAAGAAAAAAAAAAGTGACTGCAAAGGCACAGGGAACTTTCTGGGATGATGGAAGGGTTTTTAGGTTGTGATCATACATTTGTCAAAACTCAAAGTGTACACTTGAGGCTGCTGACTTACTGTATTCAATAAAGATGATTTGCAAAGGTACAAAGGGTAAAAGTCCAGTATTTCAAAAGATTCTATATTCCTTTAAAGGCAGACAGAAGAAGGGGTACGTGCATTTGCCTCTTGAAAGGCCTCAGGAACTGCTGTGTTATGGATGGAAGCAAGCTATCTGGTGAGATTGGTTTGCTCCAGCCAGGATGAACAGAAGCCACAGACAAAACCACACAATCCTCCTTTCTGAAGCATATTATGGCAAAGAAAAGCAAGCATTTTTGTATTAATGTCTATTTTAGAGTGAACACAATACTCCCATAACTGGTTAAAATAAAACACAGGCCAGGCACTGTGGCTCATGCCTGTAATCCCGGCACTTTGGGAGGCTGAGGCAGGCGGATCACTTGAAGTCAGGAGTTTGAGACCAGCCTGGCCAACATGGTGAAACCCTGTCTCTACAAAAAAAAAAAAAAAAAAAAAAAATTAAAAACTTAGCTGGGCATGGTAGTGGATGCCTGTAATCCCAGCTACTTGTGAGGCTGAGGCAGGAGAATCACTTGAACCTGTGATTCTGTGAGGTTCCAGGGAGCCAGGATCATGCCACTGCATTCCAGCCTGGGCAACAGAGCATGACTGTCTCAAAAACAAACAAAAAATAAAACAAAACACAAAAACTCAATGAAATCTGGCCCCCAAGGGATCCTTCATATGATCCCAGATCCTTAGAACACCATTTACTGTCCTCAGAAATTTCCCTAGATGGTGAGGAGAGTTTTTGCATGTCTCTCCCAAGCCCCCACGCGCAGACAATAGTTTGCATCTTACCCTCCCCATAGGTCAGGGCCTACTCAGATGACGCCTCCTCCAGAGATTCCCCCTTTATGCTCTGCCTGTTCCACCTCTTAATCTAAGCTTTTATGTCCATCTTCCTCATAACAGCTATTTGTGAACTGTCCTTCTCCAACTCAGCCCTTGGGAAGGAATCCCTGCACTGTGGCTGGCACCTTGGAAAAGGATGTTGCATTGAACTAAGCTCAGATAAAGGAATGCGGGCATATTTACCATTTCATTCCTTTTCTCCTTCACAGAATGGGAATTCACAGAGTAGGAAGGTGTTGTCATTTTTTTTCTTCCTCTTTCTCTTTCTCTCTGTCTCTTTCCTTTCTTTTTTTTTTTTTCTGAGACAGAGTTTTGCTCTTATTGCCCAGGCTGGAGTGCAATGGCACGAACTCGGCTCACTGCAACCTCTGCCTCCCAGGTTCAAGCAATTCTCTTGCCTCAACCTCCTGAGAAGCTGGGATTACAGGCATGTGCCACCATGCCTGGCTAATTTTGTATTTTTAGTAAAGACGGGGTTTCTCCATGTTGATCAGGCTGGTCTCGAACTCCCGATCTCAGGTGATCCACCCACCTCAGCCTCCCAAAGTGCTGGGATTACAGGGTAAGCCACTGCACCCAGCCAGTGTTGTCACTTTCTATGTTGAAACTCAGATTATTTGCACCATTTTCTGGAACGGACTTCCTGCCCAGGAACATGATAGCTAATTCTAAAATGGGATCTTGTTATAATCAATCCAGTAAAACTTTTTGGGACCAGATTTTCAACTTTTTGGTGTAAGTAGGAAGAGAGATTTTAAGCTCAGAAAACACTAAGGGAAACTCAAAGCAAAACATTTCTGTTAAAGCACTACCAGAACAATTTATACAAACTTCTATGCAACCCATAGTTGGTCAACTAAAAATGGAAAACGACACCTCTCTAGGACCTGAAGATATTCAAAAACAGTGATGATAGCCGACACTGACCACTCACTGCCATCCAAAGCCTGGAGAAGTTAGTCCACAGCTAAGACACTATAGGGCTAGGGTTCAAACCCAGGCAGACTGGCCTAAGAATCTACATTTTTCATCTCTACACTATTGTTTCTGGCTGAACTTAGTCCTCCCGCCAAAGCTTATATGTTGAAATCCCAACCACTAGTACCTCAGAATGTAACCGTATTTGAAGATAATGTCTTTAAAGAGGTGATTAAAATGAGTGGAGCCCTAATACAATAGGAACTGGCGTCCTTATAAAACGAAGTGGCCTGGCACAGTGGCTCACGCCTGTAATCCCAACACTTTGAGAAGTTGAGGCAGAGGGATCATTTGAGCCCAGGAGTTTGAGACCAGCCTAGGCAACAAAAGCTAAGAAAAAGAAAAGAAAAATAAGCCCAGCATGGTGGCTCACACCTGTAATCCCAATTACTAGGGAGGCTGAGGTGGGAAGATTGCTTGAGTCCAGGAGGTCAAGGCTGTAGAAAGCCGTGACTGTACTACTGAACTTCAACCTAAAGAGTGTCAAAAAAAAAAAAAAAAAAAAAAAAAAGAAAAGAAAAAGACAGGGATGTGCATGCCCAGAAGAAAGGCCATATGAGGCCACAGGCAGAAGGCAGCTGTCTGCAAGCCAAGGAAAGAGGCCTCCAGAAAAACCAAACCTACCGAGCCAACACCTTGCTCTTCGACTTCCAGCTCCACAACTGTGAGAAAATTAATTTCCTTTGCTTAAGCCTCCCAAGTCTGTGGTATTTTGTTATGGCAGCCCTAGCAAACTAATTCAGCCAGTATGTGTTAAATACCAATTCCTCTTCCTTCCAGAGAGCTCCAAGGTGAGCTCTGCATCCAGAATTAAAACACTCAACCCAATTAACAAGCCATACTTCACCAATCTGCGTTTAACAGGAAAATCAATAAAAGATCTCATTTTCCCTTATTTAATAGCTATTCTCCTGACACTTTCTCCCTATAGCTGATCAGTACTCACCAATGTTCTTATCAGAACTCCTTTTTGTCCTACTTTTATGCAAGGAACTGGTAAGAAATTTCTTTCTACTAAATTCAACCATCTCCTTTATTTTCTCCATGTCTTTCTGATGAGAAGGCGTCACACCAACATCTTGCAATTATTAGCCTTAACCAAACAACAGCTTTTATCTTTCCCTAGTAGACGCTAACCCATGCTTTTATTAAGCAGAAACAGGAATACTGCACTTCAGATACATCCTAAAATCATTTTGTTGCAAAAGCATGCTTCATTTTGAAAGAGATGGTGGCTTTGGAGGTCATCCCATGCTCCACAAAAGGATTCCAAACTCCCATTTGCAAAGTGGGGTTTTTAACTGAGACACCTGAACAGTGGATGCTCTAATCCACCTACCAGAGATGGGTGAATTTTTCACTCAAATTGCATGACTTCAGACAAAACAGTGCCTACCCTCCCCTAAAATTCCTCTCTCCTCTGAGTCACTGGCTCTTCCTTGAGAAGAAATGGAGCTGTGCCCCAGGACTGTACAGATTGAAATAAATCAGAGGTTTTGAAGTCCATCCTTGGAGTTCTGAACAGCTCCGTGTACTTTGGAAACTATTTTTCACAGGACAGTTTTCACTAAGGGGATGTACTAGTCACAACTCGGCAAGATGAAAATGGTGTCCAGAGGTCAGACAGTGCCACAAGGCGGTAGGAGGAGGACTGGAGCAAGGGCCTGGGGAAATGAAGAAGACCCTGGGTCACCCCTGATTAATGTGACTTTCAGGGCAAACAATTTACCTACAAACATTCCTCCCCAATTTTGTGTGTCAATGCAAACATTTTACATCAAACAAACAGGCTTATTATCAATACAGTATGGCTCAGCTGACTGCACAATTTTTCATACAGAGAGCCAGCGTTTGTCAAGCTCCTGGTATATTCTGGACACTGTACTGCACATGTTGACAAATCAAAGCATTGCAAAATGAAATAGGGTTCAGCCTGCCCTTAAAAAAAGTACATATGCAACTAGACCCCTCTGGTTTGTGGGGTTCAGGGCAAAAGTACAAAACTCCCCCTCCTAGTTATTTTCTAGTGTTAATCAAGCTAGCAAACTGTCATGTATTCCTCCTCCCTTGACAAAAGTAGCTTTATAGCAGCCTAGAAGGCCAGGGACAGTTTAGAATTTTCAGACCCTTCAGAGTTATGGGCCAGACACAGAAATAGCAGACTTGGCCCATGAACAGAGCCCCTTCCCTTCCCCACCCAAGCTCCCTCTCTCCTAGGGGGGCCTCTTGGGCACCCACGGGGACTCCCTCCTCTCCTATCCAGCCCACATTTCCAAACTCTTTTATGCCCCAGCAAACAGCTGCCCCTATGTGAGCTCTCCAGGGATCAGGCCTGCCCTTTCTAGGGCTCAGGCCTTAGAAGCTAGTATGGGGCCCTTTGGGCTGGGTATTCCATCCAGGTCTTGGGAGGGAAGGGGCAGCATGATCTCTGGGTAGCCAGCCCCCTTGGACCTACAGACTTCCAGGTCTATGGGGAGGGGCACACCCCCCGCAACCCCCAGAAGGCCAGACTGGGCCCTTTAAACCCAGGGGATAAGGGTAAGGGTATTCTTCCGCCCAGGTCTGAAGGCCGTACTGGCTGAGATCCTTCTCTATACTACACTAACTAGATCAACTTTTTCTTTCCTTGAAGCTTTCTGGGAGGGTGACACCTATACAAGGAATAAAGATGAATAAACAGATGGTATAAGAGAAGATTCCTGTTCAAAAGGGATGAAAGAAAAAAAGCTGAAATCTTTGTGGAAAAATTGACAGCTGATACCATGGTCTGAAAGAAAAGGTAAAATGTTCCTCAAACAGCAAATGTGTTGACAGCGTTCTAGAAAGTCTGAGGAGGTGGGATCCTCACCTCATGGCATAACTTGGGCAAACCTTCAACTGTTTTCTTTCTGTGTTTGAAAGTGGATGTCCTACCCAGACCTTTGCAGAGAGACCAAAGGAGCTGGATGAAGACCGGCCAGAGGCACCAGGGCAGCCAACCTAAATCCTAGGGCGTGGACACACCGAGTCAAGATGAGCAAGGGAGGTTTGGGTCTGCTGCAAACACAAAGGCCTGGCCAAAGGGACCCATGGGGGGCAGGCATAGGAGCTCACGGTCAGAGGAGCAGCAACGGCATGGGCTTCACCCCCACAGCTGACCTAGCATCGGCTTTGCCTTTTCTCAATCAGGGCAAGTTGGTCAGTTCTCCAGGCCTCCATGTTTTAATTCTCTAGAATAGAGGTATCACCTGCGCCATCACCAGGTGATGATGCCCTAAGAACTTAGCACGGTCTGCCACATGGTAAATTCTCAAGATGCTTCATCTAGAACTGAAAGTGTGCGGGTCAGAGCTAGCCCTGAACCCAAGATGTGGGTCACCATAGACCCCAAGCTGGGTGTGCTGCGGGCGGAGGAGTGGAGGGGGTTTTGGGGAGAGGGGCACACCGAAACACATAGGGTACAGCGGTCAAGAGGTCAAGTGTTACAGGTCCCTGTCCCGTTTGGGGGCAGGGAAGGGGGTGCGTTTTCATGTCGCCCAGCCAGAGATGTAAAGAACAGACGCCCTAAGGCCCGAAGTTGCTGGCATCCATGAGCTCCAAGGTGGAGGAGGAGGAAGCCGTCCTGCACTCCGGTGGGCTCCAGGGCCACGCGGGTCCGGGCCAGTAGAGCGGCCGGGAAGGCTCGGGAGGGGAACGCCTGGCTCGCGGGGGTGGGAGACGCAGCCACTCACCCAGCAGCAGCAGCTTGAGCTCGCGGCGCGCGTCCTTCTTGTCCCGACGAAGCTGCCGCTCGATCTCCGCACTGATGCGCTGCGACTCCTTCTCCTCCGCAGACAGGCAGCAGCAGCCAGCCATGGTGGGCTCAGCTCAGCACCCGACGGGGCGACGCGGCCCCGAGCACTCGAATCTTCGGCCCGGCCACTCACCCGGCCAGCACGCGACGGGCACAGGGGTGTGGAAAGACCGGGGCCGATTTGAGCTTTGGACTAACAGGCCTGGACCTCCGAGGCTCAATTCCCCCTCGAAAGTCGGCTCTGAGGCGGGGACGAATCCCGAATGCTGGGAACACTCGAGTGCACCCCGGATCCGGGCTCAGCCTGCCCCACTCTCGCTCTGGGGAGGAGGAGGGCGAGTCAAGAAGTTGGGAGCGTTGCTGGCCCCGGGAAGATGCGAGCGCCCCTTGGCACAGGAGCCGGACAGCAGTCAGGGGGCGCAGACGACAGTTGGAACGTCGGTGCTCCGGGGGGAGTAGGATCTCCTGGGCCTAGGGGTTTCCCCAGGCGGGAGGTAGGCGCGGAGTGGGTTGGAGGCAAAGGACCTGGCTGGCCTTTGCCTGGAAAGTTCTGAAAACCTCAGCAGTGACCGCAGACTAAGACCAAGTGGAAAAGTTCCCGCTAGCGCTTGTGGCTCTAAGTGGCAGGAGGAGGCGGAGCATCTCGAACCTGCAGCCCTGGCGTCTGCTGGACTTGGCCTTCTAGGCACCCCAAGCCGAAGGCGCCTGGAAGTGAAAGGGGACCAGCAGGGGGCGCGGAGCAGGGGGTGGGAGCTGGCTTCTCAGGGAGCAGCCCCCACACTCGCCTCCCTGGCTGTGGCGTCCCGGCCGAAGTTTGCTCTAACCTGCGCGCTCTGGCAGCCAGGCCCCGGTTTCTGACAGGTGAGTGAGTTTCGCCAACTCACTCGCTCGGAGAAGGCGGCAGCAGGCTGGAAGAGGAGCGGCGCCAAGCGTCTGCTGCGAGACGCAAAGCCCCGAGGTTCTACCCGGACCTGAAGTGGAAGCTTGCCCACCAGCTTCACCACCACGCACACCCGGGTTTCCTAGACGGGCTCCTTCCGCTTCCTGGACGCCCGGGCCCAGCTTGGTCAGCTCGGCAATTTGCCTGTAAAGTGTGGCTGGGCCGAGCCTGGTGGCTCTGAGCTCGGAGAAGGAGCCGCGCTAGGTTCAATTATAAGAGAACTGCAAGAGCCCAGGGTAAATATCCTCTTGGCCTCCGGATGAGGGGGCTGGGGAGAAAGGGAACGGCTGATTGCTTTGCATTTTATGATGGGAAAGACACCTGCTTTGTAGAAAGGGCTGACACGTTCCTGGTAGCACCTGGCAAGTTTCCTGCCCAGCCCCAAAACCTAACAGCCGCCTTGCGATTGTGTCCTCACTGACACCTTGGCCAGGATCCTGGAACATCAGGGTCAAGTTTGAGCAGCATTAATAAAAACTTAAAATTAAAAAGCACTTCTTGTACTTAAGTGGCACAATAAAATGCATATTACAACATCTGACTTTTGTCTGTGTAGATTTTGATGCAGAAAAGGGAAGGTGGAGAGAGGGGATCCTATTGGCCACAGCAATGAACGTTCTTTCCTTCTCAAATCAGTATAGGCTATATGCTAATGGAGCGTTAGGCAATTAGATAATGCTTCCTCTACTAAGAGCAGGCATAAGTGCCTTTGAGTAGCAAGTATTTTATCAGTTCAAACTGAGGAGCACATTGAGTGGAATGGTATGTGTCATTATATAAAGAAGTTGGTATCGCGATGCTATCTGGCTGCATGTTCTTATTATTTTGCAGTTTAAGAAATGTAGAGGAATCAGACATTAAAAATGTGCATACATTCTTTAATGTGTGACTATTTTAGTTTTCTTGCAGGCATACATTGACGGTAACAGTGACCCCTACAGGAAAACTCCTGGACATTTCACATTTGATCTTTGGCCATTTAATAGCCTGTTTCTTCTCTCTCAGCGCTTACGGATTCATTTACAATTTGAGAATAAGATCGCTTGGCTTCTCAAAGTCATGGTTGCATCATAATTATTATCATTTTAAAATTATAAATTTTTTAAAATGATTAAAACTGGGGCAAATTTGAACTCTTACGTTAACTGGAATTACTGATACTGACCTATTAGGTTTAAAGTTGCTAAGATTTTTAAAATGTTCTGAAACATATTGATTATGGCAAATTTGTACAACTTCCCTGGGCTAGTTAGCTTGGCAGTATATATCTGAAGCCTTAGACATGTCCATCCCCTTTGGTCAAACCAGTAATTTCTCCCTTAAGAAATAACTAGAAAGAAGCCTCGTGATTTATGCAAAGGTTTTATTGCCAATACAACAACAAAAACTCACAACCTAGATACCTAACAGCAGGGAAGAGGTCAACTTAAATTATGGTTTATCCATACAATGAGATATTTTGGAGCCATGAAATATGTGGATATGTGAGTAATAAACATGTGAATAAATTTGGAGAAAATCCTCAAAGTACATTGAATGAAAAAGGCAAGATCCAAAAATATAAAGAGTATGATAAGTTTTAGTATGAGAATACACATACATATTTTTAAGAGACTAAAGGGACACACATCAAAAAGGTAACTTGCTCTGAGTCATGGCTGCTTGGTTGATTTTCATTGTCTATTAGAAAATTTGGGCCGGGTACAGTGGCTCACATCTGTAATCCCAGCATTTTGGGAGGCCGAGGCGGACAGATCACCTGAGGTCGGGAGTTCGAGACCAGCCAGCCTGACCAACATGGAGATACCCCGTCTCTACTAAAAATACAAAATTAGCTGGGCGTGGTGGCACATGCCTGTAATCCCAGCTACTTGGGAGGCTGAGGCAGGAGAATCACTTGAACCCGGAAGGCGGAGGTTGTGGTGAGCCGAGATCGCGCCATTGCACTCCAGCCTGGGCAACGAGAGCCAAACCCTGTCTCAAAAAAAAAAAAAAAGTAAAGAAAATTTGGGGCAACTTACATAAAGTTATTTAGGCTCCACTTTCCTTAACTATAAGATGAGAGGGATAAGCCAAAATAAGCTCAAAAGGATCACCCAACTCTAACATGCAATTATTTCTTTGATGACATTCACACTTATCCAAAATAAATTTATTTTAAAATAATCAAAAACCTAAAGTTGTTATTGAGCATCAGCCACTGGTAAGAAATAGAAAACTGGGATATCACAAGTCAATCGTTTTTATACTTCTATGTTGTATTCATCTCTATTTTCCTTATCTGTAGAATCTGGGAGGTAAAATAATAATAATTTTAAGATATTAATCCATTTGAAATATCTTTCCAGGAAGGGGTAGTTTTGAAAAGAGTTCTTAATAAGAGAGAATATTTATCTTCCTAAGTTATTTCAAAAAAGCTGCAATTTTATTTTACTCATCTTGAAGACAAGAGTGCAGACTGGACCTGAGTTTCAGATATCTGCCAAGTGTGGCTACAAGGGTGAACTAATTGTCTGATATTCCTCTGAATGTCCATTGGGTCCATACCAGCCCCTGTACCAGGCAGTGAGGATTCAGATAATGAGACAATTCCAGACTTTCGGTAGAGCTGTAGTCTAGTAGAAAGAAGTAAAACTGAGACCCTGAAATCTGAACCTACCCCTTCCTGCTTCCTTACAGAGAAGAGTGAGAGCACAGAGTCACCTGGGGGGCTCCCCAGGCCTACAGATGTGCACAGCAGCCTCGTCTCACATCACTCTCCTGGAACTCCAGACAAATGGAATTTTGTGTTCTCCCTACCTCCTGCCTCCATGCCTTTGTGCATGCTGTTCCATCTTCCAGGAATGCCGTCTCTCACCCTAGGCAAAATTGGGTCATTTCTTTTTCAAATGCATCTCTTCTAAGGAAGCATCTCCACCCCTTGTCAGTTAGACCCATCTTTCGCTACTGCTGGAACACTGTCAGCATCTCACTCTGTTATACCTGTCTGTTTCTTCTAATCCATGAGTTACTCACAGGTAAAGAGTTTTTCTTGCTTATCCTGGTATTCCTAAATTAGCAACTTTCAGCTGACTGAATAAATACTGAAACCAAGAAGAATTAGTCTGAGATGCAAGAAAAGAAGGTTCTTGTGGTGGAAGACAGTGACAACCAATAAGCAAGTCCAGAACAAATGAATGTGTAACTTAGGAAGAACTCGTATATGTGAGCTGCCCCCACCTGCCACTGGCCCTCTTAGAGAGAATGACTGCCCTGTTTCTAATTCAGAACGCCAAGGAAATGTGCAAGTAGAGGGCTGGAAAGATGCTGTTCACTTTCGCAAATGTATTATCTAGGAACTTAACGAGTAACATAGAGTAAAAATATGACCTTGAGGAAGTTCACAAAGCACTAATACTCATGTACCTTTGCTGAAAAATGTCAGCATTTTTCAAACTGCAGTTGTGACTCATTCCTAGGGTGTGGCCAATATTTTTTCTTAAGAAAAAGAATAAAAGATAAAGAGTCAATATCAAGGTTGCTTTATGTATTATTATTAAATAAAATGTTTTCTTTTTTTTTTTTTTTGAGATGGAGTCTCGCTCTGTCGCCCAGACTGGAGTGCAGTGGCCGGATCTCAGCTCACTGCAAGCTCCGCCTTCCGGGTTTACGCCATTCTCCTGCCTCAGCCTCCCGAGTAGCTGGGACTACAGGCGCCCGCCACCTCGCCCGGCTAGTTTTTTGTATTTTTAGTAGAGACGGGGTTTCACCGTATTAGCCAGGATGGTCTCGATCTCCTGACCTCGTGATCCACCCGTCTCGGCCTCCCAAAGTGCTGGGATTACAGGCTTGAGCCACCGCGCCCGGCCTAAATAAAATGTTTTCTTAACTTTTGTTTTTTTTTTTTTTAGAGCGAGAGTGTCACTCTGTCACTCAAGCTGGAGTGCAATGGCGTGATTATAGCTCATTGCAGCCTTGAACTCCTAGGCTCAAGCAGTTCTCCCATTTCAGCCTCCCAAGTAGCTAGGACTACAAGCTCATGCTACCATGTCCAGCTATTTTTTTATTCTTATATTTTGTAAACACAGGGTCTCACTATATGACCCAGGCTGGTCTTGAACTACTGGCTTCACAGAGTCTCCCCTGCCTCAGCCTCCTGAAGTACTGCGATTACAGACATAAGCCACCACATCTTTAGTTTTATTTTATTTTTTAAACCAAATACCCAGAGTTCAGTGAGAAAAACTTTAGTTTTAATTGTACGTGTAAGTATCAACTCTTAAGCAGCTCAATCATCAGTGGGAGTTTGCTTGTCCATCTCCTGAATGTGTTGGTATAAATGATTCCAAATTTTCTAATTCATTTTTCTGAATCCAACATGTTCTTTTTTTTTTTTTTTTTCAATTTGAGTTCAATGTATTTTCTAAAATGTTTTCGGTCCTTCTTACTTGTCACTTCTACTCCCCACCCGACCCATTAGCTCTAGTTTGGTAGGTGAGAGTTGATGGAGCAATGATGGATAATGATTGATTGATTGATTGATTTTTTTAATTTAGATTCAGTGGGTACATGTGCAGGTTAGTTACATGGGTATATTTTGTGATGCTGAGGTTTGACCTTTAATTGAACCTGTCACCCCAGTAGTGAACATAGTAACCAATAGGTAACTTTTCACCCCTTGCCCCCACTCCCCACTATTGGAGTCCCCTGTATCTATTATTCCCAACTGATGGATATTTAGATGGATGTGTGATATTGATGCTAGTGGCTGCTTGTTCTCAACATCTATTTTTCTAAAACAATCAACATGTCAACATGTTGCTCTACAATATTCTCTGTCTGAAGACCAGAAATTGTTTATTATGTAACTGTTACTGAAAACACTGGGATGGTAGACAATGAAGTCTGCCTTTAAGCACACATGACTGTGAGTAGGCAGGAATTGGTATTGTTTGTTTTTGAATGTGACTTTTCATGGAAGTTGGGGAATCTCAAGAAGAAATCAAACTCTTTAAAATGAGAAGTTTGGAGGTGATTATTTGGCTTGTTTTCTTTTCCTTTTTGCTTAAATTTCCCCCTCCATTTACATTTACACCATGTTAATAACCTAGGATGTATTCTTCACTTCTTTGTGCTCTGATAATCCTATATATGAGTAAATAATTTCATAGACATGTATAAATATACACAGAGGAAGTTTGTCATCATTAATTTTAAAACGAAGCTACATTACATGAACTCTGTATTTTGTTTTTCTCATCCAAGAATACTTTGTGAAATCTAAGTAAACTGTTTTACCTCTGATTTATTCTTTTTAGTGACTACATAATACTAGATGATGTGAAAGGACCATATATTATTCAACTTTTCCCTTTGAAAGGTACTCATTTTTGCTTCCAGTTTGGGGACACTAAAAACAAAGTTGTAAAAGCATCTTTGTATATAAATCTTCATATGCTAGCGTTTTTATTTCTGTAAGATAGATTCCCAGGAAAGAGATTGCTGGGTTGAAGGATAAATACATTTTTCATTTTAATAGATGTGGCCAGATTCCCTTGCAAAAGACTGAAGCAATCCCATTTCTGCTACAAATATGAGCACCCATCTCCCTATATCCCCACAAGTAATATTTTTGCTCATTAATTTTGGCAGCCTGAAGAGAATAAAATAACAATAAAGTGTTGTTTTACTTTGCATTTCCCTGACTACCTATGAATTTGTTCATCTCTTCATATGCTTGTTAGCATTTGTATCTGCTACCCTAGGAATTGTCTATTCACATCCCTTGCTCATTTTAAAAATTGGGTCATTTGTCTTTTTCTTGACAATCTGAAAGAGCTCTTCAACATTACAAATCCACTGTTTGTCATTTGAATTACAGACTTTCCAATATACTGTTTGTCCTCTATCATTTTTAATGAAATCTTTGCCAGATAAAAGATTTTACTTTTACATAGCCAAATACCTCTATTTTCTTGCATAGCTTCTGGAGTTTCAGTCTTTAAAAGAAGGTCTCCCTATTTCTAGGTTGTACAAGCAGTAGCACAGATTTTCTTGCAAGCACTTTTTTTTTTTTTTTTTTGAGATGGAGTTTCATTCTTATTGCCCGGGGAGGAGTGTAATAGCGTGATCTCGGCTCACCATAACCTCCGTCTCCCAGGTTCAAGCGATTCTCCTGCCTCAGCCTTCCGAGTAGCTGGGATTACAGGCATACGCCACCACGCCCGTCTAATTTTTTGTATTTTTAGTAGAGACGGGGTTTTTCCATGTTGGTCAGGCTGGTCTTGAACTCCCAACCTCAGGTGATCCGCCCACCTTGGCCTCCCAAAGGGCTGGGATTACAGGCGTGAACCACCGTGCCTGGATGCAAGCACTTTTATTATTTTGTTTTTCACATTTAATTATCTAATCTGTTCATTTTCATAGAATGTATAAAACAAATTTTCTTTTCTTCCAGATGGGTAACCACTTGTGCCAACATCATTTATTGAACATTCCATCCATTTTCCTGATTAAATTTCAATTTTTGCCATATATTACATTTTCATACTGACTGAGATACATTTCCTTGAGTATGGTTCCACTGAGGTATTATCTAGTCTTCTATCAATACTATCTTAAAGCAGAGATTTTGTGGAATGTTTTGATGTCTGATAGGACATATCACCTCTCAGTGATACAAACTCTTAGATGTGTTCAGACATTTATTCTTCCATGACAAACAATATCACTTAATAATGACTTCTTCCCTCAATTTCAAATCTTAACTTTAACTCTAACTTCAATTACCTTTCTGACATGTTGCCTTAGATGTCTAATGGGCACCTCAATGGAGCAAGTGCAAAGCAAAACTCTGCATTTGTTTTCTAAAACTTTCAGCTGGCTTTTCCATCTCAGCACCACCAACACCTAATCAATTGCCTCTCTGCCCCACCTCCCCACCTCATCTAGCAATTATGGACTCTTCCTTTAAACAGCATCCTGAATTTATTCTGGAACCATTGCATGCAGCTTTTGCACTGAGCAACTCTGGGGATGTCATGCACATTTCAGTTTTGAGGGTTCCTGAGTTGTCTCTTGCTATGTCATATGTGGCTTCTCAGGTATGTTCATTCCTGTTTTTGCTGCCACCACTTCTGAAAAAGCCACCAGCATGTCTGACCTGGACTAAAACAATATTTTTGTTTTGACCCTCTAAAATCTACCCATCATAGGACAGGACGGCCAGAATGAGCTTTGAAAATCCCGAAACATAGCCCATAATTACCTAGATTAAAATTCTCCTATAGGCCAAGCATTTGTAATCCCAGCACTTTAGGAGGCTGAGGCAGGAGGATCCCTTGAGCCCAGGAGTTCGAGACCAGCCTGGGCAACATGTAAGAACTTGTCTCTTCCAAAAAAATTTTTTAAATTAGCCAAGTGTGGTGATGTGCACCTGTAGTTCCAGCTACTCTGGAGGCTGAGGTGGAACGATCACTTGAGCCCGGGAGATCAAGACTGCAGTGAGCTATGACCACGTCACTGCACTCCAGCCTGGGTGACCCTGTCTCCAAAAAAAAAAAAACAAAAACAAAAACAAAAACAAAAAAAACTAAAATTAAAACAAAATTATCCCATAGATTTCATCAGAGAATTAAAAACAAAACCCTCCTTATTCTAGACTGTGAGGCCCTATATGATAGGGCTGTTTCCTACCTAACTTCATATCCCAACACTCACCCTCTCATTCAAAGGTACTCCAGCCATACTTGAATCTTTTTTCCTTGAATACCTCTCAGGACCTTTACACTACCTGCTTGGCTACCTGAATCATGCTTTCTCCAGATGGTGAAATGTTTGGTTTTTACTTGTCATGTAGGTCTCAACATAAATGTGACTTACTGGTGACTTCCTAGGTGTGGGGTCCCCTGACCACTTGGCCTAAAGTAGCCATTCCTCATCAACTCAATATTATTATCCAGAAAATACTCTTGTATTTTCATTGTAGCATTTGTCACTATCTGATTCCTCTTGTTTTCTTCCTTCTTTCTTTATCATCCTCCACCAGAAAAATAAGGTAATTTTCATTAGAGGAAGAACTGTGATTATCTTATTTACAACTGTATCCCTAGGGCCTAGATCAGGGGAGGCCACATGATCCTAAAATTGTACCACCAAACTGTTCAGGACCAATTCTCAACAGTAAGTTAACTCTCAGAAAAGTTACTAATATGGGATTTGTGATTTTCTATTTACCTGTTTTATACTATATTATATCATAGCCAGGAAAAAAAAAAAAAAAATCCCTGACAACCCTGATTTGTGGGGATAAGATGCTGCCTGTGTTTCCCAGGATACATTGACTGCAAGTAACAGAGACTGAGTATAAACTGACTTAAGTTTAAAATGGAATTTGTTGGTTCTTGGGAATGAGAAGTTCAGGGATGGTCTTGGTTTTAAGCTCTGCAGAATTCATGTGCTCAAGAGATTTCAGAAGGCACCCCTCTGTCGGGCACGGTGGCTCACGCCTGTAATCTCAGCACTTTGGGAGGCCAAGGCAGGCGGATCACGAGGTCAGGAGTTTGAGACCAGCCTGACCAACATGGTGAAACCTCTTCTCTACTAAAGATACAAAAAATTAGCCGGGTATGGTGGTGCATGCCTGTAATCCCAGCTACTCAGGAGGCTGAGGCAGGAGAATTGCTTGAACCCAGGAGGCGGAGGTTGCAGTGAGCAGAGATAGCCCCATTGGACTCCATCCTGGGCGACAGGGCGAGACTCTGTTTCAAAAAAAAAAAAAAAAAAGGAAGGCACCCCTCTAGTGCTCAATAGACATTTTTGAATGAATAAATGGGTAATGCTTATCTCATTGGTTTATTGTGAAGATTACAAGATAGAGTGTATGTATTCAAAGCCTCTATCTCCTTGCCCGGAGCTAGTCAACACTTAGTAGGAGTAGGTAGTATTATTTTTGTATTACTCTTATCATCACATCAGAAACTTCATTTTCAACACAAGGAATACATTTATGATTCCACTGCACCGTGGGAGAAGGAAGAGTCCACACTGTGCAGTTGGAATAATTCTGACCATCCAGGAGCAACAACAGCCAGAAATCATGTTCTGAGGCTTCCCAGCAGGGGAAGAAAAGTGCATGAACACCTAGCATGGCCTGTCTGGGCCCATTGAGTCCTGTTGGAAATAAATGTTGGTTTGTTGGTTTTAAGTGTCTGAGTCAAATATGCAGTTTTTAAAAGGTCATTATGAATGAAGCACACATCGGAGGATACTCCAAGCTCTCCTCTCCTAAACACTATAGACATTTAAAATTTTCTTTTATGATTTTAAAATCTATAAACTTCGTAAATGCCACTTGGAAACGTAGAGCTGAAAAGTACACACACACAGTTGCCTTCTATCTTCGTAAGTGTCTGAGTCACCCCTTGATGGCCCATTAGACACATAGAAGCCCACTTGCCCCCCTTTTAATGTCATTGTGGTGGATTAAAGATGGCCAGAAATTCTTGGATACTCTTTCCTTTGTGAGGTGAGGCATATGTTTCCTCCTCTTGAAACTGGGCAAGCTATGTGGCTGTTTTGGCGGATGGACTATAGTGGAAATGATGCTGTGTCTGTTCCCAAGTCCAGGCCTTAAAAGACCAGCAACTTCCATTTCCTGACTCACGGACTAATAGGGAAGCCATAAAAGACTAGCAACTTCCATTTCCTGACTCACGTGTTCGGGGTGGGCTTTCCTCTGAACGCTCATCTCAGGTGGGTCTCTCCCAGCCTCATGGCAAGATGGCTGCCAGAGGCTCCACCCTTATTCGTATCTGCTGGCAACCTCTGCAGAAAGAGAACTTCCCCTTCCCAACATTCCAGCAAAAATTCTAAGACTGACCCTAATTAACAAAGCTCCCTCCCTGAACTGATTCATTATGGCCGAGTGAACAGAATATTCCAACTGACCAGGCTGGGATATCTCTGCCCCTTAAGGGTGAAATTAATTTTAGCAATCTATTTTAAATCTATTTTATTTAACCCAATATGTCCAAAATGTTATTATTATTTGTTCAAAATTAACATTCAGATTCAGTGGCACACGCCTGTAATCCCATCACTTTGGGAGGCCAAGATGGGCAGATTGCTTGAGTCCAGGAGTTCAAGACCAGCCTGGGCAACATGGTGAAACCCTGTCTCTACCAAAAAAAAAAAAAAAAAAAAAATTAGCTAGGCATGGTGGAGTGTGCCTGTAGTCACAGCTACTCAGGAGGCTGAAGTGGGAGGATGTTTAAACCTGGGAAGTCAAGGCTGCAGTGAGCCAGTATCGTGCCACTGCACTCCAACCTGGGGACAAAGCACAAAGCAAGACCCTGTCTCCAAATTGCAACAACAAAATTAACACTTCTAATGAATCTTCTATTCATATTAAACATCCAACTCCGGTCAGGTTTAGTGGCTCACGCCTGTAATCCCAGCACTTTGGGAGACTGAGGTGGGCAGACCACCTGAGGTCGGGAGTTCAAGACCAGCCTGACCAACATGGAAAAACCCTGTCTCTACTAAAAATACAAAATTAGCCGAGAGTGGTGGCACATGCCTGTAGTCCCAGCTACTTGGGAGGCTGAGGCAGGAGAATTGCTTGAACCTGGAAGGTGGAGGCTGCAGTGAACCGAGATCGTGCCATTGCACTCTAGCCTGGGTGACAGAGGGAGACTCTGTCTCAAAAAAAAAAAAAAAAAAAAAAAATCATGGCTAATGAACCTGACCCATGAGAAATGAAGAAGTTAGTGTTAGTGGGTAGGACAAATATAATACCCTGGGGCCTAGTTATGATTATTTTACAGTGACCTGATATTTCAATACCTACTTTATCAACTTCTACAAGGAAAGATAATGGTAAATGGCCATCAGATTCTTCCTAGTTTGTCACAAGAATAAGCTGAACATGGACCAGGCAGTAATTACACTTAATATAAATAAGCAAATGGGTCTTTTCAGCAACGTGGGGATCCTGTTTTGGCCTGACATTCTGCCAAATCTTTCCTTCCCAGATGATCTTGATTGTGTCTTCAGTTACTATTTAAGGATCCGTGGTCAAATAGGTTTTTTTTTTTTTTTTTTTTAAATACCTGTATTCATAAACTATTTAGGTGCAGCAAACTTACAAAATTTTGTGAGGACATAGAAGAATCTTTATGTTAAAGTTCTCCTGAACCAGTTCTTTTTATAAACTGTCTCTCTTTGATATGGCATCAGTTGATTATTGAGGGCCAACGTGTCAGAAAAACCTGTATCTGGATCAAGATTATTTAGTTGAATCTGAGAAAAAAAATAGAAAAAATAAGGATCCTGCTAATAAAGTCGAACATTCTAGTGCTTGCTTGGTAAAATTTGGAGAGCAAAGAGATCTTGGTGAATGATTACATAATCAAACTAAAAGAGGGCTTTTCAGTGTCAGAGATTTTTGTTTCTGTTTGGAATGATTATTTAAGAGTGACATAGTTTCCCTCTGGCCACTGTCTTTATTTTCTTTGGCTCTTTGTTCATTTTGTGTGTAATGTACTGCAATGGGACCCTGAAGTCGCTGAGTGCCCTGTGAGGAACTGGCTCCAATGACCTGCTTGCCAGTGCAAACAAGTCTGACAAGTTTAATGACCCCACCGAGCATAAAGGCAGCTGAGCCGGCCAGGCGGGCACAATCTCTTCTCCAGTGGCATGCAACCAAGTCCAGGATTATTTCTGATTTCACATACTGAGTTTGGTTTTAAGGCTGTCTTCCATACTACCCTGGCAACTGCTGTCAATCAACCATACCTTCTTTCCATCTTTCACAAATGTTTATTAGAATCTACAGCTGGGGTCAGAGAGATGGGTAGGACTTGGACTCTTTTCTGATGGAACTTCAGGTCCTGCCAGGGAGACAGGTCTATCAATACACTTATAACGATACAGCCTAATAGTGCTGTGATGTGCCCCACAGGCTCAGGGATCATAGAGAAGGGAAGCTCTTTGCAATACAGAGTATTCTCTCTATTGGAGACATTTTATTGACGAGTATGCTCGTGTGTAACACTCTTCCTCGGTAACCACACTTTGAATAGTAAATTCTTCAATTACTGGATCTTCTAATCAATCAGAAAAGAAATCAGCTGATTTGTTTTTGATACTTTTGAGACAGAGTCTTGTTCTGTTGTGGTTAACGGTCATTTCTCAAAATACTTCTAAAAAAGTAAAGAAAAAAATCAGTTTCTCAGCTCTATGTGCTGTAACTCTATGACTAAGATTTTCTCTTTTTTTTATCTGGAGGTTTTTCAAACATACAGATAATTTGCAATAATGGTATAATGAACAGTTGTAAACTTCTTACCTAGATTCACCAGCTGTTAACTTCCCCCCATGTTTGCTTTATCTTTTTACTCTCTGAAAATATGAATTCACTAAACTATTTGAAAGTAAGTTGCAAACATCGTAACTCTTCTCCTCTAAATAATTCAACCAACACTGTCTAAAATAAGTGCATTCTCTTATAAACACACGATATTATTATTACACTGAGAAATGTAAAATCCCATACTGTAACGTACAATCCATATTCAGATACACCAAGTTGTCTCAAAAATATCTTTCATGGCTGTTTATTATTTTAATCTAGGCTATGGTCAAGGTTTGTGCGCTGGATTTGGTTGTTCTCAGTCTCTAATCTAGAACAGTCCTCCTGCCTTTCGTTGTCTGTCATGCCGTTGATTTTTTTTGACACATTCAGACGGCTTGTACAATATCCCACAGTTTCTGTTTATTTGATGGTTTCTTCCGTATTTGCTTCCGGTTTTTAAATATTTATAAGAATATTAAGGGTCATTTGGGCTTTTTATTTTATCATGTGATTAAAATTTTAAATCATACATTAAGACTATCAAAGGCCAGGTGTGGTGGCTCAAGCCTGTAATCCCAGCACTTTGGAAGGCTGAGGCAGATCACCTGAGGTCAGGAGTGCCAGACCAGCTTGGCCAACATGGCGAAACCCCATCTCTATTAAAAATACAAAAATTAGCCGGTGTAGTGGCACACGCTTGTAATCCTAGCTGCTTGGGAGGCTGAGGCAGGAGAATCTGGGAGGTGGAGGTTGCAGTGAGCTGAGAGCACGCCACTGCACTGCAGCCTGGGCAACAGAACAAGACTCTGTCTCAAAAAAAAAAAAAAAAATCAAAAACAAATCAACTGATTTCTTTTCTGATTGATTAGAAGATCCAGTGATTGAAGAATTTACTATTCAAAGTGTGGTCAGCAGACCTTAGAAATACTAAACTGCAGATTTATTGAATCAAAATATGCATTTTAACAAGATTCTCAGGTGATTCAGGTGCATGTGAGAGTTTGCCAAGTACCAATTTAAGATAGTAACTAGAGGATGGGTGCCTGGCACTGGTTTTTCCAAATTAAATGGTTACTTGCAGCAAACACTCTCAGGATACAATATCCATTTTCTCTTTTTCCCAACTTAGAAGTCTCCAATTTGTATTTAACTACAAAGCTACATTTTCAATCTTTTTTGAATTAAGAGTTGCCACGTGACAGAGTCTAGCTAATAAGATAGAAATAAAGGTCACGGCGGGGCGGTGGGGCGGCGGGGGCGGGAGGAGGTTCTAGAAAAGAGCACAGATGCACCTGGCACATACTATTCAAAGTGTGGTCAGCAGACCTTAGAAATACAAAGCTGCAGATTTATTGAATCAAAATCTGCATTTTAATGAGATTCTCAGGTGATTCACGTGCATGTGAGAGTTTTGCCCTTCCCCTTCCTTCTTCTTGGTACATAGACATGTGGAGATGGAAGAGCTTTTTGTGACCCTGAGGCATCAAACCACACGCTGAGAATAGCTGTACAGAAGGAGTTCAAAGCAGCTCCCAACTGCCTACGTCCAGACCTCACTTACACAGGTAAAATGAAGCCTTCAGTTTAAGTTATTGTTGAATTGAGTATCTGTTCCTTGTAGTCAGACTCAATCCCCAACTGATACACTATCCAAAGGATTTCTTGGCTAGGTGTTGTGGCGCATGCATATAAACCTAGCACTTTGGGAGGCAGAGGTGGGAGGAAGGATTGCTTGAGGCCAGGAGTTTGAGACCAGCCTGGGCAACATAGTGAGATCCCCATTTCTACAAAAATAAAACTTTTAAAAAAATTATCTGGGTGTGGTTGCACACACCTGTAGTCCTAGCTACTCAAGAGACTGAGGTTGGGGGATCACTGGAGCCTAGGAGGTCGAGGTTGCAGTGAGCTATGACTGTGCCACTGCACTCCAGCCTTGGTCACAGAGCAAGATTCTGTCTTTAAAAAAAAAAAAAAAGAGGGGGGGATTTCTTGACAGAGATTTTGGGGAACCACTCATACAGAGTCCAAGGTATAAAGGGAGAAAAATTGAGATTCTTTCTCAATTTTGCATTGTTTTATTATTTTTTTCCACTAAGAGAGGCTGAAATGTAAAAAGTATTCCTTCTCCATTTGTAAACAGGGACAACTGGGTCTCTTCCAGAGGTCTGTCATGAGGAAGACAGATTCTTGCCGCAAGAGCATTTTAATTTAAATTCTTGGATCCACAGATTGTGAGCATTCCTTTTTGCCTATGCAAGCCATCCTTTATTAGCAAAAAGGGGTGAACGAAGACTCACTCTGTTGCAAATGCTTTTCCTTCTCCTGTGACAGTTGCTGTTAGTGGTTCATGATCTCT
This sequence comes from Papio anubis, assembly GCF_008728515.1. Taxonomy (NCBI): domain Eukaryota; kingdom Metazoa; phylum Chordata; class Mammalia; order Primates; family Cercopithecidae; genus Papio; species Papio anubis. The sequence continues at coordinate 19,777,560 of NC_044988.1, read as the reverse complement.
ATTAATTTCTTTAGAATAGACCAAAGAAAAGGAGATGTGTTTGTGTGCATGCGTGTGCACATTATGGCATGCATCTTTCCAAATTTATGATGCATCTTACTCTAAAAACAATTGAGATAGTTCTTATGTCTCAGTTTTTGTCACTATTCAAGACTGACCTATGTACAGAAGAATTTTCAGTCCTCAATGTTTGACTTCTTTACAGCTAGGTATAATTAATTGCTGCTTAGATGTGGTAAGTTCAATAAGGGCTTTAATGAGTTCTCATTTAACTTTGAAACCCCTGCCTCTCCCCATAATACTTTGGTAAGTGCCTTGTATTCAGTAGAAGTTTCATAAATATTTGCTGAATGAATCTGTCTGTTAAACATTTATTAAGCACTCTATTTGCAAGGATTGCACCTGGCCACAGAGACTGGCAAACTTTTCCTCTAAAGGGCAAGATGATAAATATTTTAGACTGCATATGTCAAGAGGCAAAACTGAGTATATTATGTAGGGGCTTATAAAACCATTTAAAATGGTAAAAACTAGGCTTACTTTACAGCTACATATAAAAATTAAATCAAAATGAGTTAATGACTTAAATAGAAGGAATTAAACTGTGAAACTCTAGAAGAAAACATAAGGGTAAACCTTCGTGGCCTTGGATTAGGCAGTGATCTCTTAGCTGTAATATCAAAAGAACATAGATAAATAGGACTTCATCAAAACTGAAGGCTTTTGTGCATCAAAGGACACTATTAAGAAAGTGAAAGGCAACCTACAGAATGGGAGAAAATATTTGTAAATAATATGTCTGATGAGTTTAATATCCAGAATATTAAAAAAAAAAAAAAAAAAACTCCTGCAACTCAACAACAAAAGGGCACACAACCCAATTAAGATTTAAAAATGGACAAAGGACTTGAATAAGCATTTCTCCAAAGAAAATACATAAATTGCCAATAAGCACACAAAAAAAGTGCTCAACATTATTAGTCATTAGGGAAATGTAAGTAAAAACCTCAGTTGAAATATCACTTCCCATCTACTAATATGGTTATAATAAAAAATAAATAAAAATATTAAAGGAAATGACAGGTGTTGGCGAGGATGTGGAGAAATTGGAGCCCTCATACATTGCTGGTGAGGATGTAAAACAGAGCAACTGCTATGGAAAACAATTTAGCAGTTCCTCAAAAAGTTGAACATAGAATTGCCACATGACCCAGCAATTCCATTCCTAGGTATTTACCCCAAATAATTGAAAGTGGGAGCTCAGTTATGTGTACACCAGTGTTCATTGCAGCATTACAATAGCCAAAAGAGGAAAACAAGTGACCATCAACAAATGAAGGGATAAACAAAATGTGGTCTATCCATGCAGTGGAATATTACTGCCATAAAAACGAATGAAGTCCTGATGCATGTTATATGATGGTTAACTTTAGGTGTCAACTTGACAGGATTAAGGGATACTCAGCTGGTAAAGTATTATTTTGGGGTGTGTCTGTGAGAATGTTTCCAAAAGACTGGCATTTGAATCAGGAGGCTAGGTAAGGAAGATCTGCCCTCAGTGTGGGCAATCACCAGTTAATCAGCTGATGGCCCAGATAGAACAAAAAGGCAGAGGAAGGGTGAATTTGATCTCTCTCTCTCTCTCTCTCTCTCTCTCTCTCTTCTGAAGCTGGGACACCCTTCTTTTCCTGCCCTTGGACATCAGTTCTCTGGCCTTTGGACTCTGAGACTTGTATCAGCAGCTTCCCTGCTTCTGAGACTTTCAGACTTGGATTGAGCCATGCTACTACTGGTTCTCCAGCTTACAGAAGGCCTATCATGGACTTTATCTATCTATCATCTATATCTATCTATCTATCATCTACATCTATCTATCATCTATATCTATCTGTCATCTACATCTATCATCTATATCTATCATCTGTATCTATCATCTATATCATCTATATCTATCATCTACATCTATCATCTACATCTATCATCTATATCTATCATCTATATCTATCTGTCTGTCTATCTATCTATCTATCTATCTATCATCTATGTCTATCTGTCTACCTACCTACCTACTATTGGTCTGTTGGAAGAACCCTGACTAATACATGTTACAACACAGATGAACCTTGAAAACATTATTCTAAATGAAATAAGCCAGACACTACACAGAAGGACAAATATTACATGATTTCACATATATGAAATATCTAAAATAGGCAAATTCATAGAGGAAGAAAGTACATTAGAAGTTACCATGGGTTGGGTTGGGGAGAGAGAGAAATGCAGAGTTATTGTTTAATGAGTACAGAGTTTCTGTTTAAGATGAAAAAGTTTTGGAAATAGAATGATAGTTGCACAACATTATGAATGTAATTAATGCCATTGAATTGTACAATGAAAAGTTACAATGGCAAATTTTATGTTTTTTATATATATTTATATAAACATTATATAAATATATGTTTACAATAAGAAACACTTCTGGCCATGCACTGTGGCTCATGCCTGTAATCCCAGCAGTTCGGGAGACTGAGGCGGGCAGATCACTTGAGGCTAGGAGTTTGAGACCAGCTTGGCCAACATGGCAACACCCCGTCTCTACTAAAAATACAAAAATTAGCCAGGGGCCTGTAATCCCGGCTACTTGGGAGGCTGAGGTAGGAGAATTGCTTGAACCCGGGAGGTGGAGGTTGCAGTGAGCCAAGACTGCACCACTGCACTCCAGCCTGGGCGACGGAGTGAGACTCCATCTCAAAAACAAAACCACTTTTAAAAAGGAAAGAAAAGCAGAATGACTTATTCACAAAACTTTTAAATTAGATTTTCTCAATGATACATTGTAGATGTCTTTCTATGTTAAATATAGATTAACATAATCCTTTGTTAATGAATGATTTTTAAAAAAAATTTTAGATTAGGAAGTCCACGGGCATGTTTGTTACATGGCCGTGTTACATAATGGTGGGGAATGGGCTTCTAGTGTACCCATTACCCAAATATAACATAATCATTCTTACATCTGTATATTATTTTCCTCTATTAACTGCACCATAATTTTAAATCAAATCCAATGTTGATTGTTTCTAAAATAAACATGGAAGTTAAAACCTGTACATATATTTTTATATATTTGATTGTTTCCTCTAGGTATAGTCCTGTTTGCTAAACTGATAAGTGAGGTAGTATTTACATGTAAAATTTTGAAAAATGTTGCCAGGTTGCCCTCCTGAAAGGTTGAACCAATTTACACTCCTTGAGCCACATGTGATCTCTCCTGCCCCTGCCACTGGCCCTGAGCACTATCGGACTTTTAAATCTTTACCAACCTATTTGGTAGAAAGTGGTATCTAGTTGTTTTAATTTGTGCGAGTTGATTATATGTAAGCTGTACCTGTTTCCCTATGTTTAAAGGTCATATGTACTGTTTTGTTAGTGACCTGAGATGTAAGCGGCATGGTAGATTTGAGATACCACGGGATCCACATTCAGCCCTGTTCGGACTACGATATCCCACATTCCTGAGCAGAGGTGACTGCATTAGGAGTCAGCACTTGATACAGACTGAGGTGAGCAGTTTCCCTTTTCCAAGAATTTGGAGTTGTGAGCAAGGTAAAGGTGTCAGTCCTTGGAAGGACCTAGAACTGCAATATGTCAATTTAGGAGCTGAGAGGAAAATGCATTTCATCATTGGACGTATGCAAAATGCAAAATCTGCAAAATGCAAAAATCTGACCGGGGGAGGGAATGTTAAAAGAAAAATGACACTTACTAAAGAATGGTAAGGCATCCTATTCGGGGCCATCACCATAGGTGTAGGGACCACTGCAGGGGGTTCTGCAGTTGGGGAGAGAGATTGGGCTCAACTGAGAATTCAACAAGGAAAAGGGGGTTTGTAGCCAAAGAACAGGGTAGAGGGTCAGTGGATGGAAACTTACTAAGAGGAAACAGCAGGGTAAGGAGACATTCTTGCTGAACTGACTTAACAGGATTCTTGCTGAAGACAGGTCAGGGTGCTCACACATCACCTAGTGGGTGGGGGGTTGCGGAGAGGATAAGGAGCCTGTTCAGTGATAGAGGGTGAGGGATTTTGGTTAAAATGACCTAGCAGGATTCTTGCTAAAATGGGACAATGCAGACATAAACACAGAAGCCTAAAATCAGGGCTTAGTTGAGAAGAGAGTTCAGGGAAATCTGAGTAGAGTTTGGTCAAGGAGAGAAACTTAGGAGAGAGGGAAGGAGAGAGAGAGAGATTGAAGGTAAACATCCAGAAAGAGTTGGTACCGATGGTTTTTTTCAGTGCTGAGGTACAATTTGGCTCCCGGACAAATGATGACCTAGCTCCTGCATTCATAAGATAAATTTCCTTTTTTGAGTGGAGTGGTTGATGCTTTGTATTGAATGCTCCAGATCCAGGCTCCACTCCTCCCCTGCGCTTTGTGGGGGTTGCCTGGCCTTTGTGGAGTGCTTTCGTGTGTTCCTTTGCCCTCGTGCTTCTGGTTAGGATTGGCCATGGGAGAGTCCTGTCAAGATTTCAATGAGCTAGAGAAGAATGAAGCAGGCCTAATAACTCTGGCTCCCTCCTTGTGGCTTCTCTGGGGTTGGTTCTGGTCCCGAACCAAAGACTGGAGCACCTGTTTGTGGCCTGCTCCTATAGCTGGGTTCTAGAAGCTGCCCTCTTTCCTTGGCCCTTCAGGCCTCAGGTTGATAACTGCTCCTGTACTGCTAGCCTGGGAGTACTGTACTATCTCCTCTTAGTTTACCATTATCTCATCTAGGTCCACCCCTAAGGTTGGTAGGCCCAAAGCAAGAGTATAAATGGAGGCTCCTAGGCCCTTGGCTTACCCACCTGCTCATCCACCCCAGCTCCATCCTGCACCATGGGGGCTCAGAGTCTGTACATTCTTTACAGACAGCATCCCTTGTCCATCCTCTGCCCTGGAGTCGGGGTGCAGGGGAGTCACACATATGTGGTGCCCTCCACCCTCAGGAACCAGGGAATGAACCCGGGAGGTGGACAGGAAAGTTGAAGGCATGGATGTTTGAAGCATGGTCTTTATCCCCTTGACCCCATGACTTCTCCTCCTCAGTGAGGAGGGTAGCTAGAGTGGGACTCAGGGAAAGGCATGGTTTAAGGGTGGTTCTGATTTTCCCACACTTAAAAAAGAATCCCTTGATTAAACCCTCCTTGGTTAATCCATGTGAGTGCCACCTGTTTCCCATTGGAACCTTGAGTGAGACAACTGTGCTCTGGTACACTCAACCCAAAAGTCCTGACTGACATATGAGGATTTTCCAGAGCCCTTCAGGTTTGCGATCTCCTTTGATTCCCTCAACACCTAAGGCTAGTGGCAGAGGGCTGGACCAGATCTCCTGCATCCCTATTAGGTGTACAGCCTCATGGAGGGGCCCATGCAGTGCAGCCATAGGCTTTGCTGTAGAAACAAGTGTTGTCAGGCCTTGGCCAGAGTCAAGGATATTCTCAGGGTTGGAAGGAGCCTCTTCATGATGGAGCCAAATGCTGAGAATGGGATCCAGAGAAAATAAATGAACAAGGAAAAGCTGTTATGCATTAATGTAATCAAATGGCATGATTTATTTGCTTAATGGCTGCTGAAAAGTCGTGTGGCATTTAACCATTCCCTTCCCAAATCCTGTGTGAATCCTTTAAAATTCAACCTATGAGATAATCTAACAGAGAATCCTTTTGATTTCCACTTTCTATTGTTCATGTAAAAATGAGGAGTAGATGTAGCACCAGTCACAAAAGACCACATATCGTATGATTCCATTTACATGAAAAGTCCGGAATCAGCAAATCCAGAGGGACAGAAAGTAGATTCATGCTTGCCAGGGACTGGGGGTAGAGAATGAGAAATGACATTTAAGAGGTATGGGTTTCTTTGGGAAGTGATTGAATGTTCTAAGATTAGATTATGGTGATGGTTGTACAACTCTGTAAATGCGAAAAACAACTGAATTGTGCACTTTCAGAAAGTAAATTTTATGCTATGTAAATGATATCTCAACAAAACTGTTCTAAAAAACACCTCATAGGAACCATTACTGTTCTCTATTTTATAACTCTACCTTCTCATGTTAATAGAAAACACAGATAACTCTTATTTAATGTCAACAATGTGCCAGTCGTGACACTAACATCTTATATATGCATCATGTTACAGTCAGCCCTCTGTATCTACGGATTCCACATTGATGGATTCAATCAACTGCAGATGGAAAATATTTGAAAAATAAATAATACAACAGTAAAAATAATACAAATAAAAGGAAAAAATAACAGAATAACAACTATTTAGCATTTATATTGTATTAGGTGTTATAAATAATCTGGAGATGATTTGAAAGTATACAAGATAAGGCCCATAGGTGGTATGAAAATACTACACCATTTTATATCAGGGACTCAGGCATCTATAGATCTTGGTATCCATGGGGTGGGGGTGAGGGAGCAGTTTTAGAACCAAACTCTTAAGGATACTGAAGGAGAACTGTATTGAATTCTCCCAACAATACTGTTATGTCAATGTTATTAATTATCTCATTCTACAGATGAAGTAACTGAGGCTCCAAGACATTATAGCACTTGCTCAACATTACACAGCTACCTAGGAGGTTGTATAGCTGGGGATCAAATTCAGACCTATCTGATCCTAAAAGCTGGGGCTTAAAAATGTGGCAAATTATTTGATTATTAATGTGGTAGTTATTGTATGCATGGTAAAGACGGCTTAGTGAAAATAGAAACGTCTTGTTTTCTGAAATACCCTGAAACGTATGTCTTGATGAAGCAGTTATTTGTTGTGTCTGCTACAACTTCTTTATCAAAGGCTTTCATTGTGGGTAACTAGAGACTAAGGGGATGGACTGATATAACCCCCTCCCCCACCCCAGTGCCTGCCAGTTTTTAAAACTCAGTTCATTTGTCTAGTGTTTTCATCTGGAAGCCAGACTGCAGACTTGTGGGTCACCTGAGCTCATGGCTCTGGGCACCCAGTCTGGATAAAATTGTGTTCTAAGACCTTTTTTAATTGAACACTTTGTCCAGCCTCTGCCTACATTGAAGACCCTCAGAATTTTCTCCAGTACTTCAAAGACTAGCTGAATTGGAAATCACTAGAAAGTTTCCCTTGCAGTGTACATTTATATGTGCTTGTTCTCTCTTTTTTTTTCTTTCATAATGGAGACATGGATTCACAGAATATAAGAGATACTATTTGGCGGAAAGTAAAAACTGCGTTAACTCTCCCCACATTTGTCAATACAATTGTCTGTCTCTCTCCCAGCAGATTTCCAATTACACTTCATAGATGGATCTCAGCTGGTCCTTTTTTCCTGTTACATAAACTTGACGATGATTATTTGGACTATGTTTCAACCATTCTTTCTTGAACTTCAACCACCAAACACATTGACGGAGTGAAACCCGCTGCCAACATGCACCAGAGACTCTTAAACCCTACATCATTTTTGCCAAGGTGGAGAAACCCACTTGACCCGTTCAGCATCAGCATTTTCATTCATCTGTGCATTCATTTTTAGACATGGCGGTGTTTTGAAGGCAAGCTCATTTCCTGTGCATGCCTTCAGTCTTTCCTTGCCTCACTGCTGCCAGCAGTAGCAATCTAGCATCCTCTGAGAGAAAGAGAGAGGGCAAGCTGAGCCAGGAGAAAAAATGGACTTGAACCGAGAAATTCAGGAGCTTTTTTTTTTTTTTATATTAAGTATCTACCTTAGTGACCCAGAAAAGGGCAGAGAGACCCAGCCAGTGTCCACCAACAGGGAAGCCTCTCAGATGTAAGTCACTCACTAGTTGCTGAATAAAGAAAGCTCATGGCCGGGCGCGATGGCTCACGCCTATAATCCCAGCCCTTTGGGAGGCTAAGGTGGGTGGGTCACTTGAGGTCAGAAGTTCGAGACCAGCCTGACCAACATGGTGAAGCCCTGTCTCTACTAAAAATACAAAAATTAGCCAGGCGTGGTGGCACACCTCTGTAGTTTCAGCTACTCCGGAGGCTGAGGCAGGAGAATCGCTTGAACCTTGGAGATGGAGGTTGCAGTGAGCCAAGATCGCACCATTGCACTCCAGCCTGGGTAACAAGAGCAAAACTGTCTCAAATAAATAAATAAATAAAAGACAGTTTGTTGCAGCACTAGTTGCTCAGCCAAAGATTTGAAGAGTGGCATCGGGGTGGGCAGGGGGTGGGGGAGGATGGGAGCTAGGAAGTTTGAAATATTTGATATCATTGAATAACAGCCCTCTCTGTCACTTGTTGACAATCAAACTGTTTGGTATAGTGGATCTTTCCAGACAGACCATTCATACTTACACTTTATTACTTACTCTCTAGTATGTTTCCATGTGAGCATGACTTCTTGAAAACACTAGATGTTTAACATGTACCATGTTGTTTATCCCCTGGGATTACATGTTTCAATGAGCTAAACGAAAACTGCCTTTGATGTAGATAAATAGGCATAAGAATATAGAGCATTGCTCTTTCGGGAGTGAAATCATTTGCAAATCGACAGTGGAGGGATTCTGAGAACAGTGTTTCAAACAAACTGCCCACATGATTGTGTTTCCATATATCTTGTCCTGGCACTGAACAAACATTTGAAATTGCCACATGTTTACTGAGGTTGACAATAAATCCAACCAGGAATGTATTTAATATCCATGTAGAATTTCGATACGAATGGCTTTTCATTCTCTGCTATTCCCATAAAGCCAAGTAAATTGGCATTTTAATATTGTCGTTTTCTTTTCTGTCGTAGAAACTAAGACAAGTACCCAATAAAAGATACCAGGTGATAAATATAGGAAACCAGTGGAATTACAGAATGATAGAGTGCTTTTTATTTTAGAGGTGAAGAAACTGCAACCAAGAAAAGTGAAGTGACTCGCCTAAGGTTGAAAAAATCAAGACTGGCCGCAGAGAGGGCATCATAATTCATTTGATTGTGTGACTGACGACCAAATTCCCATATGGAGTGAACTTGGTCTTTTTTTTTAAATGCCACCTAAAGTGGATCAACACTCAGACCAATCAATACAGGCATTCGTGCAGGGGCCTTGGATAATAAAGGGAGGAAATTGTGTTCAATGTTCACAGTAAGAAGTGGGGACCAAGAAAGAAGGCTTGGCAGCACCCTCAGAGTGGTACAGGAGGAGTAAATAGCAGGTCAGGTAGATGTCAACAAGGTCTCTGGGATCCCACATATTGGCTGTCACTTAGTCTCAAAAGATGAGATGGTAGAAAATATAAAAAGGTCAAAGAAGCATTTAAGTTCGTGGCTCTGGACCTTGGCAGCACTTTTAAAATCACGTTGGGAAGATTTAAAACACCTGAATGACCAGGCCACAGCCCAGACTGATTTCATCAGTGTTTTCAAGATGGTCCCAATGTGTACGCAAAGTTGAGAACCGTGGCTCTAGATAAACCTAGTATGGGCCCACTGAAAGAATGATAGACGTAGCCTGTCCCCGAATTCTTAAGGCTGACCGGCTTTTCTCTCTAAAGTTTCTTAGTGCTGCTGTTAAAAACAAGGCCTTGTCCCTTCTTGCACTGCAGATTCTCTTTGTTAGTGTTCATACACGGTAGTGCCATATTGGCCATGGACTGAGTTTGGGACATCTAAGTATTGGCCACCTCTACTTTTGTCTCAATTAACTATTGCTACATAAGAAATTGCTCTAAAATTTAGTGGTTTAAAACAGTGACTATTATTTCTCATGATTCTGTGGGTTGGTTGGGTGATTCCTCTGCTGACTTTACCTGGGTTCTCTCATATGGTTGCATTCAGCTGGGCTTAAAGACACAAGACAGCCTCAGTCACACATCTACAGTTGGTGTTGGCTATTGGCTGGGTGGCCTCGATGCCTATTCACATGGCATGGCATCTTTAGCAGCTACACCAGCTTCCTTGAATGGCAGGCAGTTCAGGTGAACATTCCAAGAGAAGAAAAGTGGAGCCATAAATTCTCTTAAGGCCAAACGTTGGAAATCATGTAACTTCACTTCTGCCTGTTGTTGATCAAAGCAAATATGGTGGCTGATAGAAGGCATCTGCCAGACCTTCCGCTACAGGACATGTAACTGATTGAGGGCCCCAGTGACTGTGTTGTGAAGTTCATTCTGAGGTTTGTGCAGAGACCACAGACTGGATACTGAGGTAGATCTTTTCCTGGGAGGAATGGGACTCCTTTGTTAGCCAATTTTGGCTCAAGGCTTCCCCAGTGGTTTTGCTAAATTTTTCTTAGACACTTCTGCCCAACTTTCTTTTCCTTTCTCTCACCTTCACACAGGATCAAACTTGCATCATGGCCTGATGGCTCTCCCATTTCTTTTCTTTTCTTTTTCTTTTTTTCTTTTCTTTTTCTCTCTCTCTCTCTTTTTTTTTTTTTTTTTTTTTTTTTTTGAGACAGAGCCTCACTCTGTTACATAGGCTGGAATGCAGCGTCGCAATCTTGGCTCACTGCAACCTCCACCTCCTAGGTTCAAGTGATCCTCCTACCTCAGCCTCCCCATGTGATTACAGGTGCATGCCAGGTAATTTTTGTATTTTTAGTAGAGACAGGTTTTTGCCATGTTGGCCAGGCTGGTCTCAAACTTCTGGCCTCAAGTGATCCACCTGCCTCAGCCTCCCAAAGTGCTGGGATTCCAGGCATGAGCCACCGTGCTCGAGCCTGGCTCTCCCAAATTTGCTTCTTAGTTTCTTTCACACAGGCTCTAATAAAATCCTTACACATTTAGTCTTGCCTTGGCAACTGTTTCTTAGACAACCTGGATTAATCCAGCAACTTACAAGACCAGCCCAGATAAAAGGGGAGGGAAAATAAACTCTACCTTTGGATGGGAGGAGCAGCAAAGTCACATTGCAGGGGGGCTGGAGAGGAATGTTTCCCCTTCATCTTTGGAAACAGTCTACCATCACTTCCCCCAGGGAATGCCTCCTCCCTCACTCTCAGCCTTTGCGTTTCAAGTGGAGTTAATTCAACTTCCAGCTCTGTAGTGGGCATGTGATTCAGCCTTTGCCAGTCAGGGACCACATTATGTTGGTCTATACCACTGGTTTATGGATGAGAATGTGACCGGATCAATCCCAGTGAGAAGCAGTGAGACTTTTACTGGGGGATTCTAGGGAGAGAGGAAGATTAACCTTTTCCATTGGCCTTAAAACTGGTAACATGTGAGGCTGCAACCCCTGGAATCCATGTAGATTCTGTGTTTTGATTTCTCTTAATTCCATCCCCATCTGTATTTGTTTTCTATTGCTGTGCAACAAATTACTACATACTAGTGCTTTAAGATAACAGATTTAGTAGCTCACAGTTTCTGGGGATCAGGGCATTGTTGAACTGGGTCTTTTGCTCAGAGTTCTTTTTTGTTTTTTTTTTGTTTTTTTTTGAGGTGGAGTTTTGCTCTTGTCGCCCAGGCTGGAGTGCAATGGCGCGATCTCAGCTCACTGCAACCTCCGCCTCCTGGGCTCAAGCAATTATCCTGCTGCAGCCTCCCAAGTAATTGGGATTATAGGCACATGCCACCATGCCTGGCTAATTTTTGTATTTTAGTAGAGATGGGATTTCACCACATTGGCCAGGCTGGTCTCGAACTCCTGACCTCAGGGGATCTGCCCTCCTCGGCCTCCCAAAGTGTTGCTCAGAGTCTTATAAAGCTAAGAATCAAGGATGTCAACAGGTCTGGTTCTCCTCTGGAGGCTTAATTAGGAAAAAATCTGCTTCCAAGCTCATTCAGGTTATTCAGGTTATCACTTCCTCTGCCCCACTCTGAGTATATAATAAAAAGTTGATTTCCCTGAAGCTATATGATTGAGGGCCCTGGCTTTTCATCTAATATTGGAGAGAGCCTGCTCTCAGTATCTAGAAGCTGCTCATAATTCTTTGCCATGTGGCCCACAATATGACATTTTACTTCTTCAAAACCAGTAGAACAGTAACATCATCATGGGAGTGACATCCCATCACTCTTGCTATATTCTATTGGTTAGAAGCAAGCCATGGATTTTATCAGCATTTAAGGCGAGGGGGTTCTCCAAAGGTATGCCCAGTTGGGGGTCACCTTAAGGCACCCACTCCTCCCAAGGTTCAGGGTACACAAAGGAATGGTAGAGCAGGCAGCAGCTCAGGAGTGCAGGGATTCTCTGGCTCCACTCCTCTTCTCCCAGCAGATCACACCAGTGCCTGTGTTACTGATGGCTACCTGAAATCTTCCTCTCTGGTAAGCCCTTTACAGTGAGTAGACATTTACATAAAATGGTCACAATATTGAATTTGCCTTTGTCTTAAGACGTGCCTTTTGGATCAGCCCCAGAAATCCACCCACCAGATGATGGCTCTCTCTGCTTGTCCCCAACTCTTAAGATATCTTACTCTGACTTGTATGCAATAAGACAGAGCAAGTATTTCCTGGACTAGATTTTTTTCTAGTGACAGTGACAGAAACGATCACTAAGCAATGGCTGTTGTGTAAGATAGGAGATTGGGAAACATGGGAAAATGTCACTTCCTCTGTCCCACTCTGAGTATATAATAAAATCTTAGCCAATATAGTCTTCATTATGTGCCATAGCATCATTCCAAGTACTTTAATATATCAAGTCATTTAGTGCTCAGAATAACCTTATGAGGTAGTGCTATTATTATCCCCATTTTACAGATGAAGTTACTGAGGCAGACAGACATTAAATAGCTTGCCAAGGCTGGGCATGGTAGCTCACGCCTGTAATCCCAACACTTTGGGAGGCCGAGGCAGGCGGATCACATGAGGTCAGGAGTTCAAGACCAGCCTGGCCAACATGGTGAAACCCTGTCTCTACTAAAAATGGAAAAATCAGCTGGGTGTGGTGGTGGGTGCCTATAATCCCAGCTACTCGGGAGGCTGAAGCAGGAGAATCGTTTGAACCCAGGAGGCAGAGGTTTCAGTGAGCCAAGATCGTGCCATTGCATTCCAGCCCGGGAGACAAGAACAAAATTCAGTCTCTAAATAAATAAATAAATAACTTGCCAAGATCACACCACCTGGAATCAAACCAAGGCAGTCAGGCTCTAAAGTCCTTGTGTGATCTTATCCACTATGTCATGTTATCTCCTAGAATTCTATAAAAGGAGTTCTTTTTCAGCAGTCTCTAAAGTAATGCATTGACACTCCATACAGTAGCTTAGACTATAATGAAAAAACATTAGAAGCAGCACTTTATCCTGTGGGTCAGTCTATTAAATACGTGACTGATACATCAGGAGTCCATCCCTGAGACTCAGAAAGACCGTAATCAAAGGTGGCAGCTCTTTTATGCACTTTGTCTGCTGAAGATAGAACCTGATGTACCACTGGCTCAAAATGGTCAGGTTTGTGAAGAGTCACCTTTGCCCCTGGGCTCTGAGACAACTTCATGCCTCTGCAGCTGGACAGCTATGAATCAGGGCAAGTGCTGTGTTCATCTCACCCCTATGCTGGCAAACAGCACTTCCCTGCCTGGGAAAAGACATTTGAACAAATTCACAACTGTGGTTGCTGAAACATAGTCACTCGGGGAGGCCGCTGCAACAAAAGGGGATCCTTGCCCTCTCCTATCAGATGGGGGCCACTGGAGAGAGCAAACATAATGGTATCTTTCCCTAGGTATCAAAAATCAAAATGATGGCTTTGAGGGTAAAGATGCCCCTTTATGAATTCTCTTACCATGTGAAGGAATTTAAAAACCTTTTTGCCCAGTAATGAAGACCCACTGGATTTAGACCAGAGTGAAAAAATAAATGTTTTTCTTGGAAGATGTACTTAGTTTATAGGTTGAGTAATAATGCAACCCCCAGGTCATTGCTCCCACGGTAGAAATTCTGAGAAAGAAATTTAAGTTGAGGATGCATGTTCTTCCTCAGAGACAGCTGAGATGCATTTTTTTTTTTTCCTCCTTCCCGCTCAAGCCCCCATGGCAAGGAGAAATATTTCTGGGGATTTTCTAGGTTCTATAACAGCTTGCTCTTTTGGCATCCTGATTTGCAGAAATGATGAAACTTCCCCATAACACAAATGCATCCCTTTAAGCTGCACTGCCCAACATAGTAACTACTAGCCACACTTCACATTCAGCTAGTCCAAATAGAGATGTGCAGCAAGTATAAAGTACACAGCAGATGTCGATGATTTTGTACAGAAAACAAAAAGTTGTTCTGGACCGCATGTTAGTATCCCGTCAAAATTCATGTGTTGAATACTGTCCCATAATACCTCACAAAGTAAGTGAGGCCTTTGGGAGGTGATTGGGTTTAGGTCGTGGAGACCCCATGCTGGGATTAGTGTCCTTATAAGAAGAGAAAAGGCTAGAATGAGGTCTCTTTGCCATGTGAAAGCACAACAAGAAGCTGGCCTTCTGCAAACCAGGCAGAGAGCCCTCACCAGACACAGAATCTGCTGGCACCTTGATCTTGGACTTCCCAGCCTCCAGAAGTGTGAGAAATAAATGTTTGCTGTTTAAGCCACCCAGTTTATGGTATTTTTGTTATACCAGCCTGAGCTAAGACAGAATATAAAATATCTCGCTAATAATTTTTATACTGATTTCATGTTGAGATAATTTTTTGGATATATTGGGTTACATAAACAGTATAATTATAATTTCACCTTTTTGTTTTGACTTTGCTAGCTAGAAAATATAAAGTTTCAATGTGTGACTTACTTTCTATGTCTATTGGACAGCACTGCCTTGAATTATCAAGAGGCTTTCAAAAAATAAGTATTTTTAATAAAATTTTTATTTTGAAATAATCGGATTCACCTACAGTTCTAAGAAATAATACAAAGGGGCCGGGCACAGTGGCTCACGCCTGTAATCCCAGCACTTTGGGAGGCCAAGGTGGCCAGGTCACCTGAGGTCAGGGGTTCAAGACCAGCCTGACCAACATGGTGAAACCTCGTCTGTACTGAAAATACAAAAATTAGCTGGGCGTGGTGGTGCATGCCTGTAATGCCAACTACTCAAGAGGCCGAGGCAGAAGAATCACTTGAACCCAGGAGGCAGACGTTGCAGTGAGCCAAGATTGTGCCACTGCACTCTAGCCTGGGTGACAGAGTGAGACTCCATTTCAAAAAAAAAAAAAATACAAAGAAATCCCCTGTACCCTTTACTAAGTTTTCCCCAATGGCAACCTCTTGGACATTTCTAGTACAATATCACAACCTGGATACTGACATTGACACAATCTAGACACAGAATATATCCATCACCTTAAGGTTCCCTCATGTTGGCTTTCTAAGGTTACATCTGCTACCTGCCTCTCCTACTCTCTTGGTAACCCCAGGCAATCACAAAGCTGTTCTCATAGAGAACAGCATAAGTGGAATCATACCATACGTAACCTTTTGAGATTGGCTTTTTTCACTCAGCATAATTTTCGGGGGTTTCATCCAGTTTGTTGCATGTATCAACAGTTCATTCCCTCTTATTGTTGATTAATATCCCATGGTATGGTTATACCACAGTTTGTGTAACCATTCACTCATGAGAAGAGACATCTGAGTTGTTTCCAGTTTGGGGCTTTTACAAATAAAGCTGCTATAAACATCTTATAAAGCATTCTAATAATAGAAACCTACTATCAACACGTTTTTGTGTGAACCTACATTTTCATTTCTCTAGGATAAATGCCCAGGAGTGCAATTTCTGGGTAGTATGGTAGTTACATGTTTAGTTTTCTAAGGAATTGCCAAACTATCTTCCACATTGGCTGCTGTACCATTTTACATTGCCACCAGCAATGTAGGAGTGTTCCAGTTCCTCCACATTTCCCCTAGCCTTTGGAGTTGGCAATTTTTTTATTCTAGCCATTCTAATAGCTGTAGAGGGCTGTCTCACTGTGATTTTAATTTGCGTTTCCCTAATAGCTATTGATGTCAAACATCTTTTCACGTGTTTATTTTGCATCCTATAAATCTTCTTTGGTGAAATATCTCTTCATGTCTGTATTAGTCCATTTTCATACTGCTATGAACAAATTCCTGAGACTGGGTAATTTGTAAAGAAAAAGAAGTTTAGGCTGGGCACGGTGGCTCATGCCTGTAATCCCAGCACTTTGGGAGACCGAGGCAGGTGGATCACGTGAGGTCAGGAGTTCAAGACCAGCTTGGCCAACATGGTGAAACCCGGTCTCTACTAAAAATACAAAAAAATTAGCTGAGTGTGGGTGCAGGTACCTGTAATCCCAGCTACTCAGGAAGCTGAGGCAGGAGAATTGCTTGATCCTGGGAGGCAAAGGTTGTAGTGAGCTGAGATCGCACCATTGCACTCCAGCCTGGGCAACGAGAGCAAAACTCTGTCTCAAAAAAAAAAACAAAAGAAAAACAAAAAGAAACAGAAAAAGAAAAAGGTTTAATGAACTCACAATCCCACATGGCTGGAGAGGCCTCACAATCATGGCAGAAGGCAAAGGAGGAGCAAAGGCACGTCTTACATGGTGGCAGACAAGAGAGCGTGTGCAAGGAAACTGCCCTTTATAAAATCATCAGCTCTTGTGAGACTTATTAACTATCACGGGAACAGCACAAGAAAACCTGCCTGCATGATTCAATTACCTCCTATCATGTTCTTCCCACGACATGTGGGTATTATGAGAGCCACAATTTAAGATGAGATTTGGGTGGCAATACAAGCAAACCATATCAATATCTTTTGGCCATTTGCTAATAGGATTGTTTGCATTTTTACTGTGGAGTTTTGAGACTTTAAGAATATATTCTAGATGCTAATACTTTGTGAGATACGTTGCTTGTAAATATTTTCTCCCAGTCTTTTCATGCCCTTAACAAAATCTTTCTGAAAGTGAAGACTTGATGAAGTTGAATTTATCAATTTTTTCTTTTATGGGTCATGCTTTTGGGTGTCAAGCTTAAGAAGTCTTTGCTGAGATCTTGCAGATTTTGTCCTGTGTTATTTTTGAAACATTTCATAGTTTTACGTGTAAGTCTGTAATTCATTTTGAGTTAATTTTAGTATAAGGTATGAGACTTATAGATAGAAGTTTATTTTCTTGCCTATGGATAGCCAATTGCTTCAGCACCATTTGTTGAAAAGGCTGTCTTTCCTCCATTGAATTTCTTTGGCCTTCTTTGTAAAAATTTAGTGATATGTATTTGTGTGGGTCTATTTCTGGATTTTCTACTCTGTTCCGTTGATCTATGTGTCTGTTCCTTCATGAATAACACATAATCTTGATTACTGTAGCTGTATAATGTCTTGAAATCTGGTAGACTGATTCCTTCCACTTTATTTTTCTTTTTCAAAATTATTTAAGCTATTTCATTTTCTTTGCCTTTTCTTTGCTATTTTATCAATCCATATAGAATAATCTTTATATCTACCCAAAAAGTCTTACTGGAATTTTGATAGGAATTATGTTAAATCTGCATATCACTTTCAGAAGAATTGACATCTTTACTATGTTGAGTCTTCCAAGTTATGAATGTTGTATGTCTCTCCATTTATTTAGATCTTTTATTTCTTTTATCAGAATTTTGTAGTTTCCTGCATATAAGTCCTGTACATTTTTTGTTAGATTTACACCTAAATCGTTTTCTCTCTCTCTCTCAATTACAAGTGGTATTGTATTTTAAATGTTGGTGTCCATTGCTAGTATATAGAAATACATACTTTCAAATACTGAGAATTCAATGAACTAATTCGTTCTACAAGGTTTTTGGTAGATACCTTGGGATACATAGAAATGATATCATCTGCAAATATGGACAGTTTTCTTTTTTTAATTTATTGTCTCTATACCTCTTTTTTACTTCGTTGTCTATTTCCTTTTTGCAATGCATTGGTTAGAATTTCTAGTACTATGTTTTGTTTGAGACAGGTCCTAGCTCTGTCACCCAGGCTGGAGTGCAGTGGTGAGATCTCAGTTCATGCAACCTCCACCTCCCAAGTTCAAACCAACCTCCTACCTCAGCCTCCCAAGTAGCTGGGACTACAGGCACATGCCACCATGGCTGGCTAATTTTTATATTTTTTGTAAAGAGAGATTTTTTGCCATGTTGCCCAGGCTTATCTTGAACTCATGAGCTCAAGCAATCTGCCCACCTTGGCCTCCCAAAGTGCTAGGATGATAGGCATAAGCCACCACACC